>NC_050531.1:18276837-18315773 GCF_002922805.2 Oryzias melastigma | reverse complement strand
CCAGATTTGTATCGGAGAGGGTCTTTAAGTAAAAGCACCTCCAAGAGGTGCAACGATTAACACTTCAACCCCATCACCTGCACCGCAAAAACCCGCTGAATGCTGATGAGGAGCAGGCTGGGTAAAATTCAATTTTCTGTCTGTGATGGGCGAGAAAGGCTTTCATCTTGTCTGCACCCTACGTTGGAGGAGCCAGGGAAGAAAAAAAAAAAAAAAACTCGAAGATGCAATATTGCGCGTCTGAGTTCAAAGCCTAATCCCGGGCTGTGGAAGCCAGGCTTTGAACACGGCCTCCCCCCCCCCTTTCTCATTCCGTCCGTCACCTGCTGGTTTTTAAGATGAATGGATCTGAGAATGCCGATTTAAGGCGGTATTTGATTATGTGGTGCGAGTCGATGTGAGTGCCGCGGGCTTGAGCTACCCTGCAACTAGACGGTTCAAACTGTTTCAGCTAAAGTGGGCAAAACTGCCCCCCTCCACCATCCCCCTTTTGGTGGGAAACACAGAGAACCCAACAGAGGAAATTCCTGTTCGAGTCACTTTCCTGCGCGATGGGAATGTCACACAAAACCTAAATATCTCATCACAGATAAGACCTAGAACTCCCGAGTGAATTAACCCTAACAAACAGCAGGACACAATGCAGACCGTAATTAAAACAAGGAAGGGCGGGGTGCTGCAGTGATGAGGAAGTGTTTGGCATTGAGCAACGACTGGACATTGCTTTCATGACAGCTGTTATATCTGGGTCCAGTCTGGTATTGGCTTACAATGCGAAGTTTTATTTCCTCCAAATGGTGGAAGCTACAAAAAAGACATTGCTTCATAAAACAAGAATACAAATCAATGCGGTTAATAAAAAACCCTCCAAAAAGGCACATTTTACAAAGTTTTCTTTACTCGTTGCCATCATGTAGAGTATATGAGCTATATAAGCAGAAAATATTTTTAAAAAATGATTTAATTCAGAAAAAGAGCTTTTCATCATCTAACATCAGCCAGCAACAACATTTTACTTCACATTTTTTGAGTTTTTGACAGCATTTGATACGGTCAAACAAGTGTTTAGTACCACCAAGTTTGTTTTAATCAAAATTTTAAAAATACAGCTCACATTTAACCCTATCATTGCTGCCAAGGTCTGGTCATACTTAATCGGAACTTTGATGTATATTTGCGACTACTATTAAAAGTGTAGATCTAGAGCTAAAACATCTAAAGACCAAATCTAGATCATAGTTATTTCACAACCGGCTAACTTTTTGGGGGAAAGCTTCAAACAATGTGCATTCTTAGATAACTATTGGCTATTTACAACCATCTATGATAATCTGGAGGTCATTAACTTTAAAACATCGACCATGTAACTGGTAACTGTGTACTTTATTTTAGAATTATGAGTTAGGTAAAGTCTTGGTCACATACACTTGTACAGAGGGTTGACCTGTACAAGTGCTACAGGTTTTTAGATTGTCCAAGCCCATAGAGGGCTGTAGACGGGTGTGGACACATCTTAAAGGGAGCACGGGTGTGTCTTTTAATTCCTTTGAGGCATTTGCGGCTACCCTAAGAGTGCTCATGATAATGGAATGTACTGTAGTGGGACGAATGTTAAGTGTATTGTGAAGTATTTGAAAGGATAATGTAAGCTGCTTGCTTTGGTTAAGGACCCTTCAGCGTCACTTTTTGACGTTTTGGGTGTCCCCAACTCGTCGTTTTTTGACGTGTTGGCTGTTTGTAAAACCATGGGTCCGCAACCCTCAGGATGCAGTACTGGATGCGCACTGGTCCTTTGGACTCGAATAGGTCCGGTACCTTATCTTAACCCAGTACTGGTTTGTGTCTGGTATTTCCAGTTCGCACCCAGTACTGCTTAAGACACCCGTACAGGTCCGGTACCGCATCTGGTCCAGTGTCAGGTTAGGGTTTGCGTACTGGTGCACTATGCATCGCGGTACTGGACCGGTTCTGGTTTGTGGTCTGGATGTTGGGGACCCGAGATTTAATGGGAACAGCCAGTATGTCGAAAACGATGAGTTGGGGACACCCAAAACGTCAGAATGTGACACAGAAGGATCCTTTACCAAACGTCAACATGTGACGACTTGAGAGTGAGAATGTTCTGTACAGGTGATGCTGTCATACGCTGCCCTAACAGCACAATCTTCATTACTGACACTGTCCAAATGGATAACTCAAGGAGTGGTTTATGACCTTCATATTTTGTTGGTCACTTGCATGCCTCATCCAAGTTTGTCCGTTTTTAACAAGTAGACCACCTGTGTCCATTTGTAAGTGCAGTTGTGACTAAGACTTAAACTGTGACTACGATGTGCTTCCACTGTTGGTAAATGGTGAGTATGAAGATAAAGCCTTACAGAAGAAGGGCTTGATCAAACTTCCAAACCTATTTGCTCAGTTTATCCCTAACAACCCCGAAAGGAAATTTTCAGTTTGCTTTTAATCATCTGTGATTATTTTCTTGTTTTCTCCTCAGAGATGTCAGATCATTGTGGTCAATGGAGAGGGTCTGGGAATAAGAGACCCGGGTGGATCCACAGCAGCAGACCTGATGAATACAACAGCCAATCACAGTGCGCTAAGTATCTGCAGATCGTGGAGAACATGGTAAAATATCTCCCACTGACTCCTCACGTTGTCATGAAACTTAACCTCTGTATGAACAGAACCCAGTAGTGAGGTGATCCCCTGAGTGAGATTTTGTACCGTACATGTATGTGTTCATCATTTACCCCAACGTCGCACATTTTGACTTGCTAAAATAAATAACTGGAAGATAACATTCACCGTTACTGTCAGATCTGTCTGAAACCACGCCCCCTTTTTTCAAACTCACTACTTTCATAGCTCCAACACACTGAATATTAAGGCTGTCCTGTAGAATTGTCTTTTACATGCCACATCATTTTAAAGGCTGTACTCTGCAATTAAGAAATAATTAGCCAGTAGTTTAAAAAATAACTTCAATGTAGGTTATCTGTATTTACCCCATTCTCCTTTAGGTTATCCGTTTTGTTTTGTTCGTTGTACCCCGTAATTGGGAAATAATTACCCAATAGTTACATACTGTATGCAGTAATTACAGGGTAAAACGTAGGCTGTATTCTAAAGCGTTACCAGACTGGTAGTAATTATCTTTTCTTTTATTACCAGGAATTACGGCTACTTTAAAAGTAAACAACCAGTTGTAATTATGAATATACACTCAAAAGCAGAACTATATCGACGATAGTCGATTAGTCAATAAATCTCTACTCATCATTTCTGAAAAACAGGTAAACTTTTGGGCTCACCTCCAGGGAAGCCATCCCAGATCTCCAACCGATCGTAGCGGCAGAACACACCAACAGGGGGCGTGGGGTCGGGCTCCAAATCGAAATTCTCAAACTCCAAAATGATTTCCGACATCTTTGGGGCAAAGATCATGAAAGTGCAGTCCAGGTTGTTGGGGTATTTCTCCGGGAACCCGGGCGACTTTATGACACCGCCGCTGGAGGTGAAGTTCCTGGAGCACTCGGGACCTGCAGAGAGGTTGAAGGTGAGACGGAACGTGAGATGTTGAAAAGACGAGCAAAGCAGGAGGCAGAGGTCACGACTCCGACTGGCAAACGTAAAAGTGTTTGGTTTGGGTTTGTTTACATGGTAGCCATCGAGAAGGTCTGTTCCCAGCTGCTCTATTGAGCGCAGCAGTTTACGGCCCATAGCTGAAGGACCACCTTGATGACTCTGTTCATAAGGATCCACATCTGGATCTTTCCACTTTCCCCTGTACTGCCCCCTTTTACCTCTTCTTAAAGCAAATAATCCTATAAAATGTTCTGTTTTGAAAATCCCGTCCTAAAACCACTAACTTTATTAGCAAAATTATAAAGGCTAGAGTCAACACCGTTTGATTCACGCCTTTAAAAACCCCCCTGCACCCTCGTTAACCGATTTCTGTGAAACACGCTCAAGCATATAGCTCCGCTGATGGAAGCAAAGACTGCACACATCATCACATCCACAGTTTTACAGCGAGCAAATCTAAAATATTTATGCGCAGCCTCCCAGAGAGTTTCCTCTTAGCCGATGAGGAGCATTAGCCCTTTTTTTTTTACAGCGTTTCACCCTCTCGGATTATGATTTTAGAATGACTGACATGATAAAAATTATGCTAACAGCTGCAGGGTGATTTTTTTTTTTTTTTACACAGAGATTTTCAGGCTCAAGTGCTGGTCCAAGCTCCTCTTCACACAAACGCACTTAAAACAGCTGAAAAAATAGATGTACTGTCCTTTAAGGCAATTATTTGATGCCATTAGTTGCAGAAATGTACCCAAGATAATATAATTTTCCCGCTAGTCTGGCAGCTGGCGTGATGGGTGCAGATGTGGCCAATCAAACCGAAAATTGCAGGGAGTTATCGCTGGATAGAGCCACAGTTCGTCTGCCATTGTAGCTTAAGTGAATGTGGCAAACTGCTTTTTCCAGAGTCACTCAAGCATCTTGCTGGGCCCCCTAATTGAAGACCATCAGGCCCACTTGAGCCTGTCCACCAGCAGAGAGAAAGGGGGGATTGAGAGCTGTATTGATTATGTTTCTCCCAAAGATGAAAGCCAAGGCAAGCTGCATTTTCACTCCGTCGACAGTTGACATTTAGCGTCGCAGCAAAGCCTAGCTTTTTGTAGCACAATAGGTGCCATTAATTTCACATTTTTCCATTGTGTTTCCTGAGGGAAAATGGCGAGTTTTAAGGTAAAAATCTCCCATAGCTTCACCAAATTCTAAAGTGTCGAACTTTTTATCGCAGGTGTGGGGCGGGAATGAATTGGTTGTAAATGGATGGTTACATTTTCCAAACTTTTGAGTAGTAGTAGTGTAAAAATAATCTGCTTAATTTGAATGGCGGTAATTAGATGGAAAAGATATAGCAAAATCTAAGATATGAAAATTATTAGATATAATATTGTCTCCCTAAATTACTTTATTTCCCATGATATGAGGTTGACTTAAAAGTTTTTATATTTGTTATTTTTTAATTTAAAAAAACACTAATGTATCAATGTTTTTTAAGTGTCAAACAAGGTTGGGAGTTACAGGTGTTATGACTACACTAATAGCCAATGTGTAGCGGTCCTGGACTGTTTTTTTTTTTTTTTTTTAATTTACATTACAAACAAGGTTGGGAGTTAGCATAGTCACTGTAATGATTTTTTCAGAGGTATTAGTGTGTTTTTTGTGTTTGCAAACAAGGTTGAGAGTTACAGGCGTTGTGAATACGCTAACACGACTAAGGCTTCAACCTTGGCAAATGTGTATCGGTGTTGTACTGTGTTTTTTAATTATGTCCCAAACAAGGTTGGAAGATGCAGGTATTCTGAGTACGCTAATGCGGCTAACGGGGCTCATGCTTCTAATGTGGCTAATGCGTAACGGTGTCATCCTGTGTTTTTTAATTATGCTACAAACATGGTTTGGAGTTAGCGTAGTCACAGTAATGTCTGCTTTAGCACCATCAGTCTGTTTTTTATGTGTTGCAAACTCGTTTGGGACTGATAGGTAGGTTAATGTGTTTTTAAGCGGTATCAGTGAGTTTCTTTATGAGTTTCAAACAAGTTTGGGAGTTACAGGTGTTGTGAATATGCTAACACCTCTAATCCTTAAAAACGTGGCTAATAGTGTTGGACTGTGTTTTTTTAATTACGTTACTAACAAGGTTGGGAGTTAGCATAGTCACTGTATTTTTTTCAGCACTATCAGTCTCTTTTTTATGTGTTCATACAAGGTTGGGGGTTAAAGGTGTGAATACGCTAACTCAGCTAACGCATCTAACATGGCTAACTTGTACCTGTACTGTACTGTTCTTATTTACGCTACAAAATTGGGAGTAAGCCTAGTCACAGTAATAACTGCTTTATTGGTATCAGTCTGCTTTTTATGCATTGCAAACACGGTTAGGGGTTGCAGGTATTGTGAATATGCTAACTTTTCTAACGCAGTTAATGTGTAGCGGTGTCAGACTGTTTTTTTTTAATTACGTTACTAACAAGTTTGGGAGTTAGAGTAGTCACTGTAACGTTTTTCAGCAGTATCTGTGTTTTTTATGCATTCAAACAAGGTTGGGAGTTACAGGTATTGTGACTACGCTAACACAGCTAACACCTCTAACATGGCTAATGTGTAGCGGCGCTGGACTCTTTTTTTTTTTTTCGTTACTAACATAGTAATGTTTGTTTTAGTGGTATCTGTCCTTTTTGTGTTGCAAACAAGGTTAGGAGTTACAGGTATTTGGAACACACTAACAGGTTTAACACTTCTTATGTGGCCAACGTGTAGCGTGTTACAAACAAATTCTAAAGTTACTGTGAACGCATTTAATAATGTCTGACTGACTGACTTTTGTCTGACTCAATGTGCCTTATAGTTCAGTGTGTCTTATATATGACTTAATTTCAAAAATAGAGTTTGCATTATTAAAACTGGTAATGGTTTTATTAAAAGCTAAAAGCCAAGCAGTTCTTTTTCTCACTGAGTTACAAGAAATGCCATTAAAGAAAAAATCTATAGATGGATTTTATTGATCAATATTTTAAAGTGAATCGATGAAATCAGTCTAACAGTTTAAAGTGGGTAAAATGGTTTTGAAAATACGAAAGGTGAGCTACTCATTCATTTTATTTTGAAAAACAAAAAAAAAATGCTTTTAACAAAAGCAGCTGAATCTATTACAGGAAGTTAAAGTAAAGAAAGAGAAGCAACCTCTAGCTTACCAGCTTCCCCGCTCGCTCACTGATGTTCAGGCCTGTAATGGCTTCATAAAGCCTGTTTATATGGAGCCTTTGTCTAGTGAAAGAGGGAGAGGACATTTGCCATTTGGAACTGGCTTGATGGGTGATTAGGGTTTGTTTCAGAGAAGAGTCTGTGGAATGCTGTTTAATGGAACTTTCGTTCCAATCTAATTTCAATCTTTGCAAGTGTTTGGGATTTATAATGAATCTTCAATAAATATGTCTCCCACATTAAGAGAGCCTTTCAGCTGTTAGTGTCCCTGATGCCTCGTCCTCTACGTCTCCATAAAGCTGCAGCTCTCAGAGTTAATCATTACACCAACACAGCGCCGAGGAGCAGTTAAACCTGACCGCCTCCTCTGGTATTTAACTATGTGCACATTCTCTGTTTTGTTTTTGTCCGACAAAGTAAATGACCACTGTTGATACAGCGCGCCTGTTCATCACCCCTCCCCTCCACAGCCATCACTGACTTGGCCCGCCCCGCTTTTTTGTTCTGTCCTCATGTCCCGCTGATGAAGGGTTAATCGCTAGTGGAAAATCAACTCTTTCAGCACTAAATCAATCATTGTCCCCAAGCATGTGGAGGGGCCATTCACTGAAACAGATGGAGAGGCAGGTTCACAAGTGAGCGCGCTCACTGGCAGCACCGTATTTAGCATGTCATCCGAGCCCATGATGTCACCACCTCCCCAAACCCCCCGGTCTTAATGGAGGGAGGGGCAAACGGCGCTGGAAAAGGAGGGTCTCCCTTTCAAGGAACCCGTTATCCTTCTGTGATGACACAGCGTCTCCACGCCAGATGTGACCGCGCACAAAAAAGCTCAATGTTCCACCGGCGTGCAAAGTGTTTGGACATGTGGCTGCCATTGACTGTATAAGAGAACTGGACCGAGTAACCCCTCCTCCCTCATGTTCCAAATAGGTAGTGCAAAAATCCAATAGACTTTGACATAAACACCTCAGTCATTATAGATGTTAGAATATTAGGTGTGTAACGATTCATTTAAACAAGGATTCATTCATGTCATAGTTTGTCCTTGATGATACGATCCAAAGTCGATATTTGATCATTCTTACCCGATTCGATTTATTGATCTCAGATTAATGAAGGACATCTTCAGTACAGGATATCTTATAGTAAAATAAACCTACCGTATCCAAATGGTACTTTCCAATATAAATTTTAATCAATTTATTTAATTTTGCATCAGACAGACTGATCTAGGTGGATTGTAGGAATATAAATCAATTCATCGATATAATTCATTGAGTTTTGACAGGTTTCGTGTTGCCCATTTTCAAGTAAAAGGGGTGTGGCCTTCCAACAACTCACTTCTGTTTAGCGAAAGTGGTTGCCATACACTGTAAAAAATGTCAGCAATTTTTACCAGTGTAGCAATATTAATGATGATTTCTGGTTCCAACATGGCGGACTTTGTATTGAGAAAAAAACGGCGACCGAATTGACTTCATTTAGCTGGAAGCATGTCATTTTCTGTGGGTGACATCACACTCACTTGGTCCAGTTCTCATATAAAAGCAGTCACAGTGGCTGCTAGAAGCTTCTTTGTGGTAAACCGGACCTTGAAGTGAATGTAAGCAAAGCATCGGGACAGACATGAGGTTGTCTGGAAGCCTACAGACATGTGGATCTATGCAAACTGCAGAGGTGTTAAGAGAAACCACATGTCTGGCATGCTTAAGAGGATTTCTCTTATGTCACAAGAGGGAAAAAAAATCACAGCTCCTGCAAAAACTCATCCCTGGAGTTTACCCACTTTCCTTTGGGAAACATAAATAAGTTTCTCCAGCGTTTTCACCCTCAGTTTGATTATTGTTTTGACGTCTAGGGCCGACAAACACGACCAGCGGGCTCATTGGCTCTCCTCCCCCTCCTTCCTTCCTTCCCATCGCTCTTCCTCGTCTGCGGTCAGACTTGCCAGTAGAACAAGGCTGCCAATTTGCGAGCAATAAAATAAATAGCTTATGCTAATTAAGATGGCTGGATGGGACTGAAGAGCAGAGAGGGATAGACGTGGAAGCAGCCAGAGAGAACAACCTGCTCTCCAATTAGACACTTTGCAGTCCGCGGCTGATCAAAGCCAGAGCTGCGAATGTTTTTTTTTTTTTTTTTTTTTAGTGCGTGCGTATTTACATAGTTTACAGCTTAAGTGGGTCAGTCTGCACATATAAACATGCTTTTATAAGTTGGAGTTCCTGAGGGAAGTAGGTGTTTACACATGTTGGTTTGGTGAGTTTATCCATCTTCCGTGTGACCTTTGTTTGAGTAACTCCCAGAGGTCGCCTTGCAGTCATCCAGGCCCATAATCCCTGCAATAAACAGCCGGTGTTCTCTGCATTTCCATTTCATTGACATGCAAAAGCCTCCCATTCCTCTATCTGCAATCAGAGCATCTGTGCATCATCATTAACGTAACACGTGTTAGCCAACACAATGTTTTTCCAGCTAATACCCTGTTTGTTGATAAGCTGCGCTAATCAGCTAGCTTTGTCTCTCTGGTTCTGCGCGCCTCCACCACTCGCTCTAACAAACAGAGCTGCTAATTGATCTCAGAGCCTTGTTCTTGGCGAGAGCGAGCGCGGCGGTAGTCAAAACACGAATTCCAAGCCCGCCGAGGGTCTGGATTCTCCGAGGCTGAGATGGCACACCCGCGGTGCTCCTCAAAACACCCAGATGAAAACGGCTCTGCCGCCTTGCTCCTCGCCTCCAGCGCCAATGTGGAGCGTTATCGCTGAGCTCCAACTTTCTCTGCTCCCACAGAAGCCGGCGAAAGGGCCCCTAACGAACGCCGCTCATTTGTAATCTGGTTAATAGATGACGCTGGGAAATGCCGAGCTAATCGTGGAAGGAATGCGGCGATTTAAGCGGTGCGAGCGGACAGGCCTGCGTATGTCGGGGTGGAGCGCGGCTTTGATCTCCTAAATGGACCTGCACTCCACCAGCTGCCTCGCTCCGATGGGGACACGCGCAAAGTCACAGGAAAACAGGCGCACAAGCCCAGATTAAAGGAAGGAGGAACCTTGCCAGGCCATCCATCACGTCTCGGAGGTCATGAGGGGGCTGTCCTATAGACTGCTGCTAAGGTTAATTAATGAAAGTGGAGTCTGTGGCACCTGTCTAACTGTCCTCCTTTTTCCAGCCCAAAACAAAGAAAGGCGGAATGCCAAACGGAACTCTCCCTCGCTTTCCGTTATGTTCCAATTAGACAAACATCCTCTGAAAATACAGTACGTGTGTTCACATAATATGACCCAGAGATCTTATTTTAACCCACAGGAACCCATGGTGACATCAGTGTAACAGAAAAATATAAAAATGGGCTCTGTGATCTACTTGATTTGTGGTGCATTCCACATCATTTTATTTTTAAGGAGCATTAAAGACCCAAACCATGTTTTTAATAGGGCTGGTTATCGATAATAGTTTCCAGAAACAATTTGATTTCAATTTTTTTCGTTTCTTTCGATTCTTCAATTCAATTAAATTTTGAGTTTACATATTTAGACACATTTGTTTAGAAATACATTAATAATCTAATATATGTTTTGAATGTATTTATATTATTCTGATAAAGTTCACATGCTGTAGAATTTATCAGTGAAATAATGAGATTAATATCAAACAGTGTTACATGGATTCTCTAAAGGAGAAGTTCTAACAAAAAGGTTCAAATCATTAACATTGTAAACATTGTTCTGCTTCTTCTGGAGGGCGTTTCAGTTTTACCACTAGGTGGCGATCGCGCTATGACATAACACCTTATTCCAGAAGAAGAAGACAGTATGAGGAAAAAATGTGATTTAGACCACTAATAGTTACTTTAAAAATGTTTGCTTGAAAGAGTTTGGAAAATTCATGCCTCTGAGTTTATAAAGACGTTCATTTAGTCAGGTCGACCAAGCGTTAGCATTAGCATCCTATGGGAAATTTCATTAAGCGTTAGCATCAGAGTTTAGCTTTATGTGCTAAATCAATCTATATTTTTATGAATCAGTTATTGGTCTCTAAAGCATAAATCAATTCAGATCGATTAATCGATTTAATCAACACAGCCCTAGTTTTTAACGCTCCATTCTGATGAATCAACTTGTAAACAATTTGATCCTTGAACGTCTTTGCTTTGAAATTGCTCGCCATTTTTGTTACACCCCTAATGTTAGCTTGGAGGTGTAAGCTAATGGAAGAATGTGTTAACAAAGGGTTGATGGGAAGTCAGTGCAGGCTTACTCCATGCACACACATAATTCAGAGGTGAATTTCTAATGAACTACAGCTATTTCCCGGAAAACAAATGTTTTTTGGATTTTTTGCTAAAAACGGCATAATCATAATTAAAAGATCACTGGAAACTCTTTTACAATAGATCAAAAGATGATAGGAGTGGGACTTTAAGACAAAGCAACAGCTCTTCACACCTGCTATGTGATGAAAGCCCTTCCTGACCACATTAGCTAAGCCACATGGATTCACTTCCCATCCACCAGCAGATCGTTGGCATGATAACGGCAGTTCAAACCCTCACTGCCGAACGCCATCTGACTACCCCCCATTTGCTCAGTCACCGCTCAGTCACCGCCCCTGTTTATTGCAGAATAACTCACTCCAGATAACAACTACAATAATGGAACATATGGGGACGATGAGTCATTGGTTTTGAATGTGGCACAGCGCTTGCTTATAGGCCATTTACATAATGGTGATGCCCTGATGTCTTGACTAAAGCACAAACAAACCATGAAATTAGACAGAGAAGCCGTTTCTTGCTTCATTATCAGAATCGTTGCTGCAGCTCCTGTATCTGCTGCTGGTGGAGTCAGAGGTGGAGAAGTGTTTCATGACTCTCAAACCGAGAGCCCATTAACACGGGGTCAAATAAAATCTCCTCAAATGGAACACAAGTGTAATGAGATTATTGTGCATTAGGGATGACACAATTCTCAGTTTAAAACCATACGGTATGTTACACCATTAAACCGAATCTTCAGGAAGGAGAATTGTTTCGTACCTACTGCATACCATTTTACGTGTCACTTTTTGACATTTTGGCTGGCACTAATTCGTTTTTATTTTTTGGCGTGATGGCTGTTCATAAAATCAAGGGTCCGCAACCCTCGGGATGCAGTACTGGAGGCGGACTGGACCTGTAGGACGCGTCCGGTACTGTTGCCCGGCACTACACCAGATGCGATACCAGACCATTGACGTGAATAACAATGGACAGCTCAAACCCCCACACTTCTGTGTTCCAAATAGGAATACTCGCGGGTTGCAAGAAGTCCAAAGTCCCATAGACTTCCATTGAGAAACAGTCAGTTATTTCTCAGTTATTTTATTTGTCTGAATAACCATTCTTGCTCTGATGCTTTCTGCTTAACATCTTTTTTTCTAATCAATTTCTGTTGAGATATTTTTTCTTTGTCGACAGTTATTCAAGTTATAAACTGACCAATCAAATGCCTCAGTAAAAGCATGTGGCTCCCGCTGGCCCGATTGACAGATTCCTCCACGTCATTTTTAGTGGGAGGGGTGTGGGCTTCGAACAAGCCAGAACAAGCTCACTTAGATTGATACATAGAGTACTTTCTCTAAAAACGTGACTCAGACTATAGGGCTGGGTTTTAAAAAATGTATTAATCGATTTGAATCGATTTAAGCTTAATAGATCAATAATCGATTCACAAAAGATATAAATCGATTTAGCACGTAAAGCTAAAGTCCGCTAGCCTGATGCTAACGTTCAATAGAATTTCCCATAGGACGTTTAATGCTAACGCTCGGTTGACCAAAAAAATACAGTAACTATTTGTGGTCTAAAACTTGCTTTTTCCCTCATACTGTTGTCTTCTTCTTGAATAAAGTGTACTTCTATATCGCGATCGCCACCTAGTGACCAAACTGAAACGGCCTCCAGGAAAAGCAAAACAATGTTTACAATGTTAATGATCTGAACATTTTTTTTAGAACTTCTGCTTTTGAGAATCTGTGTATTACTGTATGATATTAACAATCTCAATATTTTACTAATAAATTTTACAATATGTGAACTGTATCAGATTAGTATAAATATATTCAAATTAAATAATACATGTTTAATGTATTTCTAACCAAATATGTATACATTTGTAAACTTAAAATTGAATTGAATTGAAGAATCGAAAGAATCGGAAAAAATCGGAATCTGATCGATTCGGGCTCTTGTGAATCGAATCAAATCGTTTCTGTAAATTATAACCAATACCCAGCCCTAACTCAGACGACTCGGACTAATTGCTGTGGAGGGGCTGCAATTGCAGTAGACATACCAGGAAGTGACGGCGAAGGCTCTGGCCTGATTTCGCGAGGGTGGAAGGTAATGCATTTCCTATGGGGGACCTCAACGCTCAAGATGTCCAGTTTATTTAGACGGTCTATGTACCAGACCCAACCCGGTACAGGAGGCAATGCCCGACGCAAACCGGTAGCGTGTTAGGGTACAGGTTGGGGACCTGTGAGTTAATGAGAACAGCCAGCACGCCAATGGGGACACAAAAAATGACAATTTTTGACGCGGAGGGGTCCTTAACCAAACATCAATATGTGAGTTGGTAGTATGTGTTGCATTATGCTACGTTTACACAGGTTCAGAAACACGTGTTCAAGTGACCACATCCAATGAAAGTCTATGTAAACGCGCATGTATGTGAGTTTTGGGCTTTTGCCATCAAAACTCATGGTAATACGTCACTACCCAAGTCTGTTTTAAGGTTAGAGTACTAGTACTGGAGATAGTGAAGACAGTGTACCGTTACTTCCAAATTATGCATTGAGAGTTATAATGTGCTAAATAATCGGCTAGAAATGATCTTCATGAGCAATAGCTTACCGGTCTTAAAAATCTCGTATCGGATGGAAAAACCCGCTCCATGGGTTTCATAGTCGGACACAAACTTGATGAAGAGCTGGTTCCCTGAGGAGACGACAGGGGACGGCGCGATCTTCCCACAGTACTTCCCCACCAGCTGCCCGCTCTCGTCCACGCCGTCTCGCACCTCCACGTAGTCATACCTGGACACAAACGAGAACAGAGGGGTCACTCAAAACTATTTTCTCTGAATTTAACAACGTGTGAGCGATGCTTATCCTCAGAGGAACACGGCATATTGTGCAGGTAATGCGGTGGAAAGGAAACACCGCGTGCTAATGAGGTCTCAGGTTAGAACTCGGAGAACAGGTGGGGAGGTAATATACTTTCATTAGGAGGGAACACTGATGAGGTTTGGTGCTCCCCGCAGGACAGAGGTCGACTTCCTGTAACCGCATTAACCACTGAAACTCCCAGCATTCCTCCAGAAAACTCATCCACAAACTTTCCACAGTGGACCTTTATAAGCCCTGAATCAGCAATCTGATATCAATTCTGCCTGACGACAACCACTATAGTTTTGATCACGTTTCACGTAAGAGTTATGCAATGTCGAGAGGTTCACAAACAGTTACTGGTCATGTTAACAAGGTTGAAACTTTATTTAATCATTTCAATTAACTTTGCTGAGCTGAACTGTTATCTCACATAACCAGAAAATATCTGCCTCAGAACGTGTCTCTTTTTCCGCTCTGTAAGAAAGAAATTGGATTGGAACATAATTATATTTTGGCCTTTGGCTTCAACGATTTGTGTAAAAAAAGAACAGGTGTTGAAAGTTTGAAAAAGCTGCAGACACTCAGAGGCTGCAGTTAAATGGAATTTCAGACCTGCGGCTATTGAAGGGAGCATATTAATTGAGCCTGCACTGATTTGGGGAGCAGAGGAGGTGAAGAATGGAGACACACAGACACATGCATGATGGTTGGCATGCAAAGGCTAAGTCAGAGGAGGAGGAATTAGCCAACAAGGGTGGTCTGAAGAGTCTCGTGTTATCGGTTTGTATTTTCAGGTAGCTTTTCAGAGCGCGCATTAAATCTTCGAGTTGTGGTTTTTCGCTCCACTGCCTGCCTGCCTGCATGAGTGTGTCTTTGAAGGGTGAGATAACTTTTCCAGGCTTTGTTTCGACTTTGCTCCAGAAGCAGATTTCAGTTCATCTGTGTGTAATTTGCCACAAAGTGAGTCTCTGCCAGGTTTTGCAGCTCCTCTGTCATAAATATTCTTGGTCAAACGCGCCAGACATGTGACAATGCCGCCACCAGAGCGCTTTGAACAACCCGATCCTGACGAACGCGAGTCAAACTTCCAGCAGGTGTGTGGTCACATTCAGTCACACTCTCCTCGCCCGACTCCTCTGAAAAGACGCGCCCTCGGGGCAAAGAGGCCAATTTCCATAGTTTTGCTTGATTCCCAAATTACTGTCAAAACACCAGACCTCCTAAATGATTCTGAGCCCACTTAATGTGCGGCTTTTTGCACGCAAACGTGAGTTTAGCCCAGAATGACGCCGTTGTTCCGCTAAATCCTTTGGATGGGCTTTGACCTGTATCAACATGTGTGTGATGCAGGTAAGTGTGCCACCTTTCAAAGAAAAGCTTTATTGTTTCTGTTCTGATACGTTTCTTGGAGCTCAGAATGGACTGCTGTGTAGACGCTTCATGCATCATGGTGACCCCTAAACACCTTTAAGCAGATTCTCAGACCTCAATAAACCAGAAAGAACTGTTGTTCTGTAAAAATGTACAAATATGTGTTTTTATTATATTGATTTTGGATTTAAAGTAGATTTGCCAAACATTTTCAGTTCTGCTAGAAAACTAAAAATTTTGGATAAAATACCCCCAGAAAAGCCATTGTTCTCGTTCTATTTCTGTATTTGAATGGACAATTGGTACCATTGTTTCCACACTATAAGGCGCACTACATATCTACTTTTTTTTGGTAATACTTTTGAGCACTGCATATATGTAGAATAATTTTGGTTGTGCTTATTGATGTTGAAGATATTTTGAGGGATGTATGACTCTGTGTTATTTTTTATCACGCTAATGTGTCTAACGTGTAGCAATTTTTTTAGTGTACCTAACAACATTGAAAGTTAGCATAGTCACAGTAACATTTGTTTTACTTGCATCAGTCAGTTTTTTTATATATTGCTAATGAGATGCAAGTTACGGGAATTGTAAATATGCTAACTTGGCTAGTGCAGCTAATTTGGCTAACATGTAGCACTACATTTTTCCCAGTTACTTAAAGGGTTGAAAGTTTGTCTGGTCACAGTAGATTTTGTCTTAGCAATATCAATATGTTTTTTTACATGTTGCAAACGAGATGAAAGTTACAGGAAATGTAAATATACTAACTCATTTGGTGCTGCTAATGTGGCTAACCTTTAGCATGTTACAAGCAAGTTCTTGAGTTTCTTTGAACCCAGTTAACAAAGATTGAGGCCAAATCTGAATTCTTTCCCTACCCCTCCATATGTAGGGGCATTTGGAGAAGTAGCGGTGTCTGAAATAGTTTTTTTAAGACGTAACCGTGGGGATTTATGACTGTGTATCCCTCTGCTGTGAGGATGGAGAACCAATATTTAAAGCAGTTTTTCTCCATGTCTGCTGATTCATGTTAAAATGATTAAAGAGCTCTGGTATGTCACAGATTGTGTGTTATTTAGACGTCACCGACGACATCTGTAGCATTAAAGGGCGAAAACAGTTTTTACTTCATTGATTCAAATGTCTTTATCTTGTATATGTCACTTCTTGAATTCCTCTGATTCCTTTTACGTCTGATTGAACAAACTTTGGACCAATTCTTCATCCTATTTTCTTCGGCATTCTCCCTTGGCTCACACATACACTGCCGGAATTCTTTGACAAAAAAGAGGAAAAACTTGTTTCCTGTGGTGTTCACAGCTCTATCCTTCCTGCGGTGCGACAAAACCTCCAGGAAGTAAGTCATTATTTGGTTTAAAAGGCTCCCCTGTGTAATGATGTAATATTGTTTGATGGCAGTGAGATATTTTTGCAGTAAAAGCACAGATATGACTTTTTTTTTTTATTAATTGCAGAAAGATACTTTCCAACTGCAGGATTTGCTGGTTCTTTTCCCGCGAAAGCGGTTCTGTTAGTTGAACTCCAGTTTTGATCACATCGATGTTTCTGTGGCGCCCATCAGCAGTCTTATGATTCACCGCGGTGCCGCTGCAGCTGTCTCAGCCTTCCCCACATCTGAGAGCCGGAGCGACTCCGCACACCTGAAAAATTGATGCGGAGGAGCAACTTTCTGCGTGGGTTGGTTTTTAATGTACACGTGTGTGCAGATGCGCCAGCGGTTTGCATTTTCGGTACACTGTGTACACACAAATAACCTAGATTTTCCAGTCAGATATGGTTTCTAACACTCAAAAGAGGAAAAGAAAAACAACCTTATTTTTGGCTCCGATTCGACTCCTCGGCGCTCCAAAAAGGCTGTTTACAGCTTTCCTATCTGGGCCCATAACCAGCTGGGATGGGCCTCGTCATTGCGACGCAGTGGGGCAGAGAACGCAAATGGAGGGAGAGAATGCATCCTCCTGGGAGGAAGATAGGAACCCATTTCATCAAAACGTCTCCATTTGTGCCTAAATGAGCGGCCAGAACTCCGGCGGTTACGCTCCGACGCGTCCACGGATCCATTCCAGAAAGGGGGTTATGGGAAATGCTCCAAACTATCGCCTGATGCTATATGTGGCTCTAATCTATCCCACCAAACACCTGTGGGCACTTGCTTCGGTGGTTAAGAGCCCTCAGGAAGGACAGAGGACGGTTAACAACCTCCATGTAGGATCATTAAACAAGTCCACGGACGCGTCCTACTTCCAAAGCCCACATGCTCCAACAATTTTGGCTCCATCCAGCCAGGTTAAACTTAGAACTCTCTTTTTTCCACGATCCTCATGACAATACAATCATCCACGCCACTATTTATCCGTCTGTTCTGCTTGGGGTTTGGGTGGGCTCGCGACTACAACACCGATAATTGCACACACACACTGAGCAGCCTACCACAGCGCTAATAGTGAAAACGGTTTGCCAATCCAGTGGGGAAATTAAAGAGGGGGGGGGGCAGAGAAAGAAGAGAAAATGGGGGTAGGAGGGGGCTGTAATTCTCCGCGACCTTCGCTTCAGCAACTCAAATGTATTAGCCTGCCTTCTTTCTTCAGGCACAGAGAAAAAGCAATCCGCCAGTGTCAAACGAGAACATTAGTCCTCCCTGCAAAGCCAAAGAGAGCGGTACAAACCGCCACCCTAACAATATAACCGCTATATTGCCTCAAGCTTTCCCATGGAAATAATCTGTCCTCCCTCCATAAATGTCCGCTTGATCTGGTTCTACAAAAGCAATGCAATCTAAGGCAATGAAATAACGCTATGACAGAGTGTATAAGCCTCGCACAATTGGTTAGATTTCTCAATCAGACCATTTATAAGCGGAGGCATTCTGCGGAAAGTCCCACAACAAGAGCCCTTTCTTCGCCGCTGCCCTCTGGTTCAGCCGCATTCAGAACAAATGCCGCAGCCTTTCTCCCACTTTTCCCCGCCGCTGACAATGTCTGAGCTCTGCTGCTGTATGAAAACATGTCACCTACAGCGTGTCAAAACACATCTGGGTAAGTGGAAACGCCTAAACGCTGAACTCTGGGCGGCTCCAGAAAGCCCAGGGAGACTCATCTGAAACAAAAAGAGCTGGTTGTCAGCTGTCAGGAAACTCCAGCCAGGGGACTCCAGGTATTAACGAGTCCCGCCGAACATACTGTCACTTGGGTCTCAGGCAAAACATCATTAACGTTTGTACGAGGGGGGCTACGACAAGACTGAGTTCTCCGTGCCTAGAGGGGACATACCTCGCTAAAGTAAAAATGCTCTCTTTTTCTCCAGTTTCCATCCAGAGCTGCCTCCCCACTGCATGTGACATTCATTAACCCCAACTAGAATAACAGGTTTCCCTTTTCCTTGGGCTCCGATCCAGCCATAATGACCCCCGTTTGGGCTTGCCGGGACAGACAAGACGAAAAAAAGAGAAGAAAACGGGGCCAGTAACCCCGGTTTGAGTGCTCCTGGTTAGAACCATTAACCCTAATTGACTTGGACGTTAAGATTTTTATTGAAGGGAAAGAGCAAATCGCTTAGACGGACACTTGAGCTGTAAATTTTTTATTTTTTTTAAATCGGCAGATATTTGGGAGACACTTTGCTGATGTTGTGACTCGGCAGGAAATAACTGCCCAAACCACCAACCAATCAGAGCCCTGGGGCACCACATGTGCTTCCACAAGCTCGGCAGAGTTGGAAACATGGATTAAAAAAGACGCTTTTTTCCGCCTTGATGGTCCAGCTGCACTCCTCCGTCAGGCTCTCCTGCTCTCACGTCACTGCCGTTTTCCAAAGCATATTTAACAATTATCATTAGCTCTGATGGATTTAGCACACTTACATCCATTAGCTTTCCTAATTATGCTGCAGAGAGATTTGCTGTCGCCAGCAATCAAATTAATGATTTTGCCTGTTTAGACTATTACATTGCACCCCATTCCTGCACAATAATCCTCTATTTTTACCTTCATTGACAAGATGAGATGTTTTTTGGGGGTGTTTTCTGCTTCCTGAAGACTCAAGAATGGTTTAGGAGACAGAAGAAAGTAGAGGTGACCACAAAGGCTGGGCACGCCCACCTCGCTCTGACAGTAACTGACCCCTGAGGATGCTGAGCCAGCTGACTGTCCAAGTGAAGCGTTTTCCGTTCCAATGAAGGATGGAACAAAACACAACTGCAACCCATCCTTCTAGGATTCTCTTCTTTCCATTCCAAAAACGTGGATCATGGTGCATAATTCACAAAAAAGTTTAAACAAGTTTATCTGTCTTTCTTAAATAAAATATTTCTTATTTATAATGAAACATATCCATTTGTTCCTAATTAAAGGTATCGGGTTGAAAAAAACTTGTTGAGCTTATCAAGGAGTTGATTATTGCAAAAAAAAAAAAAGCATATTTAGGCACATAACATTGTTTTTTTTTAAAGTATAAAACTAGGACATATAAAACCAGGATATATAAACTAGGACATACAATACTAAGACATAAAAAACAGGACATATAAGACCAGGGCGTACAAAACCAGGCAGAAGAAAACCAGGATGTACAAAACCAGGGCATACAAAACCAGGAAATATAAAACTAGAATGCAAAACCAGGACTTATAAAACCAGGCTATACCGGGACAAACCAGGACATACAAAACCAGGCAATAAAAAAATAGGATGTATAAAACCAAGATGTACATAACCAGAACGTAAAAACACAGGCAGTAGAAAACCAAGATGCATAATACCATGACATATAAAACCAGGAAGTACAAAACCAGGACTTATAGAATAAAGACGTACAAAACCAGGCAATAGAAAACTAGGACGTATAAAACCAGGGTGTATGAAATCAAGACGTACCAAACCAGGAAGCACAAAACCAGGAAGAATAAAACTAGGATGTATAAAACCAGGATGTCCATAACCAGGACACAAAAAAAAGGCAGTAGAAAACCAAGATATATAAAACCAGGACATACAAAGCCAGGAAGTACAAAACTTGGATTTAGAAAACCAGGACATACAAAACCAGGAAGTAGAACAATGGGATGTAAAAAACCAGGATGCATAAAACCAGGACGTACAAACCTAGGAAGTAGAAAACTAGGATGTAAAATCCAGGACATATAAGACATACAAAACAAGGAAGTAAAAAACAAGGATGTATTAAAAACTAGGACATATAAAACTAGGAAGTACAAAACCAAGAAGTATAAAACTAGGATACAAAGCTAGGACGTTTAAAACCAGGATATACCAGTACAAAACTAAGACATATATAACCAGTACTATAAAACCAGGATGTACCAGGACAAAACTAGGACGTATAAAACCAAGATGAACAAAACTAGAAAGTACAAAATCAGGAAGTAGAAAAACAGGAAGTACAGAACTTAAAGTATGAAAGCAAAATGGATGACAAAAAAAACAATAGAAATGTACAAAAAAAAAGAAAATAGAAATAGGAAACATGGGAACTATTATTAAAAGGAAAAGTCTCCTAATTCTCCTAATTTGACATTTGATAGAATCAGTGATCACACAAGATAAAGGGTTGGATGATGGTACAAAGGGTCCCACACAGTGGTCAGTAACATCATCTGCCACTAACAAAGTTCAAGAGGAACATAACAAGGTGCCCATAGAGAGTGCTGATGTGGCACAGCTGGGTTCACTCATATACCTATGTGTTCTGACACAATGCAGGTGTAGCGGCTTAGCGGCAGGAAAATTTGCACTCCCCGCTGAGAGGACAGTCGCCCCGAAGTGAATTATCATAAAGGGTTCCGATGAACAGCGCCAAAAAAGTGATGGACAAATCTTTTTGCTTGTTTCAGGAAAACGTGCAGCAAAGGGAATTTATTGCTAAGTCACTTTTTCTGCCGATCCAAGAATCTCATATTGATGTTCTTATTGACTCTATATAGCAACATTGCTCCAATATTGCTCACCATTTTTTGTTGCACCAGTTATGTTATGTTGTGGGTGTGTGGGGCTAGCATGATAGAGTGTAAACAGAGAGCTCTCAGCAACAGGGAGGGAAAAAGGAGGCGTGGTTGCTCCACACTAACAGTCACAACCACAACTCGAATGTAGCTTTAGCGGGAACAGCGCTCCCTGTCGAGAAGTGAGGCGTCCCAATCTGAGAAACCAGGAGAGGAAGGGACAGCTGAGGTCAGGCTGAGGTGACATGTTTGGGTGCCGGTCGAACCTGTCCTGCCGCTCCACAATGGGCAGGAAGAGCATTGTGGGTGCAGGAGGGGGAGGGGGCACGAAAAGGAAACTGCTGAAGGAGATAGAGAAGGAATGAACTTCTTGGTTGATGATAAAGCGAGCGGAGGAACGGTGACAAAAGAGAAACGTTGTGCAAATAGCCGATAGAAGTCATAGGCAAACAGATGGAGGCAGTGAAAGGATCAGTGGCACAAAGCCCGGCTTCTCACAGAGATTGTTAAGAAAAGGCCACCAAATGACAAGGGAGCTAAAGGGGAGCGTCGAGGATAAGTGCTCTGGGAATTATTTAATTAAACGGCAGTGACCTCCTGCAAGTCGGAGGTAGACAGCGAGGGTCAGGGCGCCGGCTGGCCCGTGTGTGCCATGACCCGGTCATCCGGCCAATAAAAATGGAGCCTCGGGTCAAACCATTCCCCATCCTGCAAACTTAAGTCCACAACTGGCGATGAAAAAGCTTGAATCAGTCGATCCTTTTTGATCTGTAGTTTCCAAAGAGATGTTTCTTTCCAGTCTGGAAAGCTGGAACGAGCCACGTGCCAAACGCCGCATCTCCTTTGCACTGCCAGCCACAGAGCCGGAGTTCTTGGCATTACAGAGGTGATTTAGTTGCTGATGGTTGGCCAGCAGCTGCCAGCATTTTGAAGGGCAAAGTGACACTTCCACTTACTGCTCTGACAGTTAAACCTCCCTGTCATTTTGGAGTGGGAAGTGGAAAGTGTCACTTATCCTCGTGCAAGCAGGGGTCATCCTGCACAAGCTGGGCAGGCGACAGAGGAGCAGGCTGCTAATCATACTTTCAGCACTTACCCCACTGAGATAATGCTGAAAAAAAGTGCTTTTAGTTTGAATTTACGTCAACTCCTTCACAATCGGTGCTATCTAATACAAGAAACAAGAAAGGAAAAAAGTAACGTTTGCAGGAGAAAGACCACGGCAATTTAGTCAGGAGAGATCAAGCTAGGCGCAAACAAAGCATGGGATTGTGAGTGGCTCTAACTCAATCATAGAGCAGTGGGGTACCGCCCCATCAATCACTGTCTGCTTGCCGCCATGGTCGGATCACGCAGGGCTGAGTGGTCGAGAGACGCCATCGAAGCAGAGGCCCGCTGAGCGCCAACGTGACCGAAAATGACCCCGGAGATCCAGAGCAGAGCTGGTTCCTACTTCCCTCTTACCCTCCGCAAACAAACTTTGCTTCCCCTCAAATCCCCTTTGGGGAACAGTCTGATTTGATGAGTGGGGAGCCCTCCGGACGCCCCTGATTCCACTCCTCCTCCTCCCACCTGCTGCCCCTCTAAGCATTGAGACATTAGGACAACAAACAAGCTGTGTATGACTGCAGCCACATCAATCAACATCACAGGCCCCATTCAGGGTTAGAACATGGAATAAAACACGTCTGACAAGCACAAGCACGCCGGATTAAAGCACTAGATCTCCATCAATTCAGTAGGAAAAAAAAAACTCTTCTCCCCCTTTTCTGATGAACAAACAACACATTTTGAGGTACTTTTTGTTAGATTTTTTTTTTCAATTTTGTTCTGCCACCCACATATAATTAGTGAAAAATACTCTTTAAGACTACGGTCATATATCGTAAAATGCCACCCCAAGATGACCTAAATGGAAGCTTTTTTTTTGGCAAATTCTGAAGGTGGACGGTGTAATCGGTGGGTGGCAGTAGCTTAATTCTTTATGTAGCTTAATACTTTACTTTGCTAAATACCTCATGTAGCTTAATATCTTACATATCCCAATACCTTACATAGCTAAATACCTCACATAGCTTAATAATTTACATAGCTAAATACCAGGCATTTAAAGGCCACACACCACAATCTTTATGGTGCATCAAATGTTCAACGTTTATGTTTTCTGATAACTTACGTAGCTTAATACTGGCTATTTGATGTTAAATGTCAAGTGTAGCTTAATACGTTACTTAGCTTAATACTGGCATTTGACAACTGTTCAAGGATGCAACTTTAGCACGTTTTTTGAGCGGCTGTCAAAGGCCAGGTCTATACGTAGCTTATTACTTTACGTAGCTAAATGCATATTCTAGAACGCACGTTTAGCTTTGTCTTGAAAGTGAATGCTGGATGTGCACCTAGCTGCCTAGTGCCTGTATAATCATACCTATACTTTATAGGTTAAATCAATTTTTGGATTTGGTGAAAAGTAAACACACAAACTGGTGGCTCTCCTTTGAAAACAAATCTTCAAATCTTACAGTGTCTCTTCAAAGTTTCTTTTTCCTCTGATAAAAGGAAAAGATCACACGGCTGCCCTTCCATATAAGGAAGCTTGGCCAGTTTTGAAGCTGGATAATAAAATAAAATAAAAAAGATCAGCCAGAAAAAGGCTCAGAGGCAAAAGGCAACACAAGTTGCTCCCTCCACCTGGAGATGAAAAGCCAAACAGGAAGACGTGTGAGACTGTGAAGCTTTTGTGCTGGCACAGATCCCCAGCAGAGGCATGGCTTATTTATGAGCAGGAGCCTCTTCTCCCCCTCCTCGATTCCTCCCTTTTCCCACTCCTCTCTGCTGTGAGCAGAACTTGCGCCCCGCTGCGAGGCGGAGTGGCTCGCCTCCCGGTTTCGGTCAGGTTGTGCATGAATCAAAGCGGTGACAGAGCAGCGGGGAGGATGGCAGATGCCGCGGTCGGAAGGCTTTTCAATCAGGCTGCCCTTCCAAGCCACGGCCAAGGTGAAACACCTCGCAGACAGATGAAAAAACCAAGGACCCTCAACCTCAAGGTCCCTCACACCCACATAAGAAGGAAGAAGAGACTTATTTTAATCCCGCTCGTTAGGCAGAGAGTAACCCCTCCAAGAGATGAAGGGTGAGGCTTTCCGCTGCCCTCTGCCTAATTAACAAGGTGAACACTTCAGACGCATCAACGCCGCCGCTTTCCTTTCTCTGCAACAGAAATGCAACATGCCGGGTGATTTTTCCACGCTGACATAATAAGGTTGGCCATAATTGCCATGAAGTGCAAACAAATTCAAAGCAGATTGCTCTTTGAGATGCTGCTGACAAGCTTTTCTGTTTTTTGTGTGTGTGTCCGAGGGCTTCAATGTAATTTGAAGTCTAATTTGATTTTCCAACGCTTAGGAACTGTGGGAGTTCAGCAGAAGAACGCCAGGTGCACCCGGCCTCTGCTGTCCGTGATGAAGATGATTGCTTAAAAGCTGGATTTCAGAGGGAGGACGCCGCTGTGACGTGAACCTTTAAAATGATAGAACGCAGCAGCAGCATAAAAAATAAGAAGGCATTTCCTGCAACAGTTAGTGTCCACTGAAAATCCACTTCAGTTGGTAGATGTGAAAACTGACAGATCACTTGTCCGAATCAAACAAGTGAATTCTGGTCCACTCGAGGACTTAAAGACCCACTCTGATCATCTTTTGATCCATTTTCAAAGCATTTCCAGTAGTCTTTGAATTATATTTATACATTTATAACCTGAATTAAAAAAATGTTTTGTTTTTGTTCATGAAATCGCATACAGCTGGTTCTTGAACGCACCTTACGCGGCCGGTGTGAACGCACCATAGGTTTCAAACTAGTGCTGTCTACTTGATTGAGAGAGCTGGTAAATGTTGCAGCTTCATTTTGGTTCAGTTTGCTGCTGTTTCAGTGACCAACCGAAGTGGCCCAGTCTGCCTGGAAAAACATGCAGTTTCAACAGCTGCTCACTTGGTGGCAGCATTGCTTGAAACAAAACAAAAAAAAAGAAAAGAAAAGAAAACAGGCTAGCCTTCTGACTTTTGTTTTAATCCTTTAACCCCAGAATTTGGATGATATGGAGCAGATGAACCATCCATACCTGCCCAATTTTACTCATGGTCACTAGAGCCTATCCAGCTGCTGTCGGGCAAAGGCGGGCTACACCTTGGACAGTTCACCAGTCCATTGCAGGGCAACACAAAGACACACGAACTCACGATCACACCAAAAGGATTATTAAGAATCACCAAATTACCTGTTAAGCCAACACATTCTCATCCCCAACTCGTCACACATTGACGCTTGGTTAAGGCCCCTCCGCATCACTTTTTGAGGTTTTGTGTGTCCCCAACTCATCATTTTTCAACCCTAACCAGATACCAGACCAGATGTGGTACCAGACGCTGTACCGGACGCAAACCGGACTCTGTACCAGACATGAACCAGTACCGGATTAAGGTTAGGGTACCGGTACTGAACACGTCCCAATAACACGCATCCAGTACCGCATCCGGTACCACGTCCCGAGGGTTGTGCACCCTTGATTTTACCAACAGCCAGCTCGTCAAAAAACGACGAGTTTGGGAAACCCAAGACGTCAAAAAGTGACGTGGAAGAGTCCTTAACCAAACGTTAACGTGACGACCTGGGGATGAGAATATGTTGGTTAATCACATTTCTGGACCATAAGAAGTGGCTGAAGTACCTGGAGAAAAGCCTCATGTGCACAGGGGAGAACATACAAACTGCCATACAGCCTCCTCCAATAAACCGCTGTTGGAAATTTATGTTCAGTCTCTTTAGGCCTAATGTGACCAGTCCTTTCCTTGTCAAGCACCAACAGCACATGAACAAAGCTGGCTTTTCCTCTCATAGTAGGTTTACAGAAATGTGGGGCTCCCTGCTCCTCTGCCGTTTATCATGCAGCTTCTGCATGAGATTAGATTAGAAATGGAACAAGAGTGGATCTCTGCCCCCAGAGCCTCTTTGTCTCCTTCTTCTTCTTCTTATTGTTGGTGAGCTGGTGGGATTCCACATGACATGAAGGAGCTCCAACTTCACACTGAGGAAATGCAGAAATGCACCGTGCTCAGGGAGCCGCGCACCGACACCAGCGGTGGCGCTGGCCTTCACAGCAGGACGGGCAGCCCCACAGCGGCAAGCCGAGCAGGGAAAGGAGGCTGAGGCTGAGTTTCCCAGCTTCCAGTTTCAGCATCAGATTACATTCATTTAGGAGATGATACCAGCTCATCCACCGAAAACCGACATGGGGGGGCATCTCACCCGAGGATGCTTTGAAACTTGAGAGTTTAAAGATCAAACCCCCCTCTAAAGTGATGCCCCGCTCTGCTTCTGGTAGATTCTTGGAGACTTTTCTTTGAAAGCTAACTTTCTCCTTCTAATAGCATTCCTAGAATAGCTCCGCTTCCCAGCACCACCCTGCCGCGCATCTACCTCTGACCTCCCCTCCACCCGCTGCCACATGAGAACGACGTCCAGACAGATAGGAAGGCCGAGTCTCTCCAACACAAACAGAGCGGATCTGACTGACTGACTGACTGCGAGGAATCTCAGCCCAACTCTTTGGTTTGGTCAGCAAATCCGATGCTATCAATGATTCATACTGTTGTCGGGAGTGCTTGGGTCTGAACAGAGCTGGCTGTCAGCAGGAGTAGAGGGGGCGGAGACAGAAACATCCACGAGAGGGAAAGTTTTCTCCAACATTTTCAATTAGACAAAAGGCTCTTCATTGTTCCGGCGTGCAATCTACTCGCTTGGATTCAGATCATTGTTTGTGTCTTCATCTAGCAGTTACAGAAGCCAGAAAAACTTGATACTCCTTATCGAGTGTTTTCTCAGTTCGCCAATTTTCTGAGCAAATTGACTCCAAATATTTGTCTGGATGCGGGTTTGACTCTTTTCTTCCGACCTCATTAGCCAGAAGAGGCGGCTCTGTGAAAGTCCACAGCGGTGCGTGAAAGGTAAACATGCTCTGCATTCAGGATTGCCGGGCTGGCTCCTTATCTCGCAGCGATTGAGTGTTTTCCTCCTCCCGCTCTCAGGATACAGGCCCCCGCACTTCCCCAAACAAAACCTGACAAGTGAGGCGCACACGTGCAACAACACGGCGGCCGCCATGCACCGCTCACCGACGACTGTTTTTCTTTTTACCAGCTCCACTTTGAGTGCTCCTTGTTTGCTTTGCTGATAAGAGCCATGTTGGGGAACATGGGGTGCATGTGTGTTCCATTTGCCCGCTAATTAGATTGCAAGGGAGTGCACTGAAGCATGCACTGCAGCCCCCACCACCACCTCCGCCCACGCTGCCAGTCCATCAGATAAGGGAGCCATTCTGACTCTCGTCAGTTTCCATTATGTATGGGCTGAGGTGGTGAGCGGGGTTTTGACAGCCAGCCCACGCCCAACAAGTACCTGACTGCCTGCTGCTCAGCCAGGGGAGCGTCGCCGGGCTCCGTCTCAGGACGCCGGAACGTCACAACGCATCACCAGGCGGAGCCAAAGTCCCGTGAAAAACGTCCATTAACACCATTAAAAATGAAACGGCACCCCAGTTAAAAATAGGATTCTGGATGAAAACCTCTGTGTGGCCCCCATGAGTCACAGCCTGCAGAATCTTCAGTGTCCAAGTAAAGTCAAAGAATGATGTTTTTTGACGTACCAATGAAAAAATAAGGATTTTAAGACAAACTCTGATGTCAGTCGTTTTGTTGGTGTGTTTAACATCTTCTTGTTACATTCTCTCACAAAGGAGGACATATATAAAGAAAATTTAGCCTAAAATTGCATTTTGAGAACCATTTTTCTGCACTATAGGCTTCACTGAACAATAAGGTGAAATTTGCGAGACAAAAGACCAACAATAAGTCCAGAAGTCTGTCAGACTTTATAAACTATGTTCACAGTAACACTAAGAGTTGTTTGTAGCATACTACATGTTAGCAATGTAAGAAATGTTAGCCATGTTAGCATATTTACAACACCTGTAACTCCTAACCTTGTTTGCAACACGTAAAAAACATGATTCGGCTAAAACAAACATTACTGTGATGATGCTAACTCCTAACCTTGTTAGTAACGTAGCAAAAACACAGTCTGACATCGCTACATGTTAGCCATGTTAGCATATTCACAAAAACTCCCAACCTTGTTAGCAACACCAATAAATAGACTGATATTGCTAAAACAAACATTACTGCGACTATGCTAACTCTTAGCCTTGTTAGTAACATGTAACAAAAAACACAGTCCGACAGCGCTAGACGCTAGCCGTGTTAGCGTATTCACTATAACTCCCAACTATAACTCCCCACATGGGCGGGTCACAAGCTCCCTGCTCCACTCCATTCTGATGCATCCACTTGTAGACAACTAGACCCATGCAGGTCTTTGTTGTCCTCGCTCAAGCTAGCATCTAGCTCAAATCATACAGCTGGATAGCTCAAAAATTGCTCGCCATTTTTGTTGCACCATAAACGTTAGGTTGGGGTTGTGAGGGGCTGTAAGCTAGAGGCAGAGAGGCAAAACAAAGGAATGGTGGGATATCAGTGTAGGCTTACTTCTGCGCCAACAGTCCCGCCCACAACTCGGGTGAATTTTGGAAGAGTGCAATAAATAGAGAGCTTTCAGCAATGGGGAGGGGAAGAGGGGCGGGATTTGCTCAGTACAAACCACAGGTAAGAAGTGAATTTCTAAAGAACTGCTCCCGCTCTTCAGAAGCTATGTCCTACAAAACAACACAGATGTTTTTTTTTTTTTTATATTGGCAAAAAATGGCAGATTCATCTATATTTAATCAATAAAACACTATTAGAAACGCTTTAAAAATGGATCGAAAGATGATGGAAGTGGGATTTTAACAGCTGTAATAAAGTAATGAGATAATCCCATCATTTTCTTTTTTTTTTTTTTAATTTGGTGTAATTTTTTAAGGTTTTTTGCCTTTTAAAATACTTTCAGGTGTTTTATGTTGGCCCGTCACTTTAGCCCTTCCCCTTTGAGCTCTTACCTTTGCATCTTTTGGTCTTAAAAATTCATCTCCAGACATGAACCAGTGCAGTGAACCAACTGACTGTTTGATTTAGCTGCAATAAACAGTCTGTCTTCAGTCCCTCAAATCCACCGTAAGCTCCCAAACCCCTAATGTGCAGTGAGTTCTGAAGAAGCTGGACAAGTGGAGGACAAAAGATGGAGTGGCATGCCTAAAAGAATGTGTAAACACTTGACTTAGGTGCCGATTTTAAGCTTCAATGATCCACAGGTGAGAGATAAGTGGCTTAGGGAACAAAAGCAGTGAAAACACAGGCACACGGAGAAAATGGAAGCTGGGCCAGAAAGCAGCTAAAACAGCTTCAGGAAGATCAGGACCAGGTTTATTTTTGAGCCTAATAGATTTTTTTAGTTCTTGTTGGGACATGAAAAACAGCCATGACAGCATTTCTAATGCATAATGGGATGTCTTTCATGAGCAGGCTATGACAAATGAATCACTGAGCTATCTAACATCATCGCTTCATGGACAAAATGAGCATTTTTGAAACCAAACTGTCCAAAAAAAAAAAAAAAACTCAGTAGAAGGAAACTTCAGCTTCAAATGATGGCAAAAGGTTATGATGACATATTTGTCAATTAAATAAAACCTTAAGGATAAATCGATCAGCCTGTGAGTTCCCTGCTTGCGCTTTCCACGATCCTGCACCGGCTAAACTCTGTGCTGTGAGCGCTTAAGCACAGGAAATTCAGTCCTTACTAACTAGATTAGCACAAGCATTGTTATCCTGCTCCTTCCTCCCTCCTGACAGAGCATCTTGAACAGTTTAATAGTCCCTCTGGTGCTGAAACTGAAGCTGTAAGAAGTGTCACACAGCATCCAGGAGGGTCCAGTCTGCCTGAGACCTCTGACAGCAGCATCCAAAAGGTCAAAGTGGGATTAAAAGTAAAACTTAAATACATGAGGTCCATTCAATGTCTACAATAGAAGCACGGGGGTCTTGATTCCCCTTTTTTTTCTTAAGGGGTGGATCAGAGATACAGTAACAGGATCCAGTGCAACTCTCCTGAGCCCTGCAGCGTAAACAAACAGCAGAGACAGAGCAGGGCGCGCGCAGAAGCCACACACAGACGGTGCGGGGAAGGAGGCGCTCTGCCCGGGCAGGCACAGCTCACCTCCAGGGCACGCACGCACACTCACGCAGCCTCATCACATTACTGTCCGTCTCTGGTTTCACCGGCTCAAGCTGTCCCTGCACAAAAGCCTGGCCGCTCAGCCCTTCTGCTGGCGCACGAGTCAAATGTGGAGCTTTTACGCACGGGATGTCAAAGGAAATCTTCACATATTTGACCATGAAAACTGTATTTTCTAATGCAGATTCTTAGGATGTGCCACTATTGCTTAAAGGACATAGATTCAATCCAGAAATTATATTTATTTCACATATTTTTATTTTTAATTTCCACAGAAAGTGTCCTGGCTTAATTTCCTCTGGTGCGCCTTCAGCCCCGCGGGCTGGCTTCCAAAAGTACACAGATTCCAATCAAGAGTCCAAAATCGATGACTTGCTTACTTCACCACCCACAGAAACAGGAATTAAAAGCACATTTCTGAGACTGCGCGTGGAGAGGAAGGGACATTCCTCCGCCAGCATCGGAGAGCGCTCCGACGCTAGATGGCGCGGTTTCACGCGCAATGGGCGTGATATAGGATGAGCTGCATCCACACACACTGACACAAACATGCACGCGCGTGTCCCATCAGCCATAAATACGCAAGATTGAGCTGTTTTAAGTCTTAAACACACATTTTTGAGGTTTTGTGCATTTTTTTAATTCTTGTTGGAGGTTTGCTCTCGCACTTACTTGCATTCCCGATCCTCCAGGTCAAAATGCGGGTTGAAATTGATGAAGATCCGCTGGTGAGGACCAGGCGCGGTGATCACCCAGGTGCACCTCTGGGAGGCGGGGTAACTACTGGGGTAACCGGGCGAGGTGAGGTAGCTGGGGGTGGAGATTTTGATGTTGCCTCCGCATTTATCTGTGGAGTCAAAAAGGCTGAGCTTAGAGCCCTCCTCGTGTTTACAAACAAACATCCACTTTTTTTGGTGCGCAAAATCTTTTTTTTTGCTCAAAAATGTATATTTTTATCCCCAGACTTAGTTCAGGGGTAAATCGTTCCAGACATGCGCACAGCTCTGCCGACTGCTCAGATCGATTTAAACTAATTAACAAACAATGTGGGATTATTTATCAATTCTTAGACATGCAAGTAAGAAAAAAGTAAAAGATGTATATTAGCATTTTCAAATGACCAAAAAAGCACATTTAGGTGTTTGGAATGCGCAAACAAAAAAAATGAACAAGAGGAAAGTGCCAATTTAAGGCTCATCTGTTGCTTTTATTTAAATTCTTTTGATAACCTTATCATTACCTCCTTTTATTTTTTATAATAATCTGTAAGAGTTTTTATGTTTTAAAATCTCAAATATAAGCAAAAACAGAAAAAAGTTAGTTTTTTCCTCAAAAGATAGGGAAAAGTTCATTCTATTTTTTTCAGAAAAACAAACTGAAATTTATCAGAAACTAAAAGACCAATTTAGAATGAAGGGAGCGGCGATAAGGAATTAAGGGAATAATCACTAAGGAACGCTTAGTTGGGACAATACAAAGCTTTCTTCAGGCGGTGTCGGTGCGTGCAGGTAAGCACTGAGTTTGCCCAAAGATCAGCGGAGATCAGAGGGGGCTAATCTTTAAAAAAAATAGTGGGATTAGAGGCTTTCCAGGGTACATAAAAGCGTTATTTGCAAAGATATCAGATGACACGCTTACCTTTTTCCGAAGCCTTGACCACCAGGAGGATTCCCATTAACAGGATAAAAACTAATCCACAATGCATCCTTGTTTTGTCGCCCAGAAAAATAAAATCAAACATCCAAAGAAAAGGACAAAGGAACGAAAAAAAGCATCCGAATTCCTCCAAAAGCTTTTGAAAGTTCAAGTCATCGACATGAAGTGTTGTTTTTTTTAGGAAAAGTTGGAGCTGATCGGAGCCCGAGCTCAGGTGGCTGGCATCCTGTCTCTCAGCTCCTGTCTCCTCTCGTTTGCGCGCGGTGTGCCATATCCTCTCCAAAGATGCGCCAAGGAAATAAAAGAAAAGGGAAAAAAATAAATAAAAAGAGCCTCCACCTTGCTTTCTTACTCCTTTAGTTGATGCCCAGGCGGGCTGCAGTCCTCTGCTGTGGAAGGGGAAAAACAATTAAAAGGAGAAATATATCAGTGGCTGAAATGGAGAATGCGCAACCGCCGTGCGCCCTGGACGCGTTCAACCCCCCAAAAATGTCTGGAAACACCCGTCTGCCAAAGATAAGGCGCGAGGCTGAACCTTCTCCCGGACTCAGAGAGGCTGAAGACTGGATCAGTGAGGGCTGACTCGGGTCTGAAAGGCTGAGAAGACCCGTGCCGTCGTGCGTAAGAGAAGTCTCAGACTGAGGCTCGGCGCGCCAGCGGTGCGTTAAGTGACATTGCTCTCTCGTTCGTTTCTTTCTCTCCTGCCCCCTCCTTCCCTCCCTCCCACTTTCCTTTCTTACTAAAAAAAAAAGGAGGCAGACATGAATGGGAGGTGTAGTGGCACAACTGGACCCCCCCGTTGGAGGTAGTACCCAAACACAAACCGGCGCGTTTCACGAAAATACATCACCTCAATCTTCTTTGTTTAAACAGATTAAATCGTCTCCTTAAGAAATTTTCTTTGGTTTCTGATCATAACATATAACAAAGTGTTGTGTTTAGGGTTTATTTTTGGAAACCCTTTTGCGCAAATTATTTTAAAATGTTTCCAAAGCTCATTTATTTTGAAAAATAAAAACTTATTTTGCACTTTTTAGGCTGTATTGACTGGAAATTTCTGTATTTTGGCTCCAAATTCCACAAAACGCAACAGATTATGTTATTAAATGAAGAATCTCCAAAACTTTTAAATTAATAAACATTTCTGATCGTCATTTTTTTGGAATAAAAATAAACATTCACCTGCGTCTCCAGGACTCGCAGACCCGCAGGCATCCGGCCCTCCTCTCTCCACTCCCCACATGCGTGGATCCACGATCCCACGGATCTCTTGGAATGACAACACGTCCGATCCGGAGCTTTTCAGCACCAATTCAACTTCTTCCCTGTCTCCCCATGCAGACTCTCCCTCCCCAACAACATGGAGCGGTGCGGCGCAGACGCGCAGCCGGGTATACCCGCTCTGTTCTCCGCGCACAGACACGTCTCCTCCCCCGCTGATCCTCCGTCTCTCACTCTGCGCTGTCACATCTGAAATCCGGCCACAGTGAGGGGACGATCCAGAGGGAGGCGCGCAAAAAAGGCGCAATCTATCCAAAATAAAAGTCCTCACATTTAAGTTTCCTCTATTACTGTGTGTGTCCACCTTCTCTCTTTCTCTGTACAACCGCTCCCGATTCCTAGACCGATGCAAATGCGGAGGGGGGGCTTGCTTGAGTCCTTGCCCGTCCCACACGCCCCCTTTTTACGCACGCTCGTGTGCGCGGCGCGTGCGTCTGGCAGTCGATATGCAGATTCCCCTCAGCTGCCTCAGCCTGAAGCTCCCAGGGAAAAACATGAAATGCGCTCCTGACTCATCCCGAATCCGATCCACCTTTTTTTTTTTCTTACTTCCTGCGCTCACAAGCAATCCCCCCGCGGCTCCATATACCTGTATGATAAACGGGATTGCAGCAGGAATACTTCTGGATCTTATTCAAACTGCAGATTGGATCTCCAATTCCCCCGGAGCGCGGAGATAAAGAATATTAAGACGTGCGCAAAGGTCGCCACAGCGCGCCACACGCAGAGGCTCCCTTTGGAATATTGGAGTTTTTTTTTCTGAATGCGCAATTGTGCGTCTGCAGGGGCCCGCAGTTTTATCCTGCTGACGGGTTATGTTGCTACAGACAACACAGATGTCTGTTTGCTTCAGCTTAAATAAAAAAAAGTGACTGCATATGCTATTTTGAGCTAAATCTGTTGACACCGCGGGTATGCGGAGCCACATCAAACAGGAGAAGCCGCACTGCTTTCTGGATTCATCACGAGTTGCACATTGTATGGGAGGGTGGGTGGAGATAAAGTTTTTTTTTAAAATAAAGAAACAGCTTCTTTGCTTCCTTCTAAACCCTTGTTCTGCTGCTTTAATCATGTGAAACATGAAACATGACCTGCTCCAACATTTCTCCTGGACTCCAAAGGGTTAAAATCCGGCGCTTAAACTGCTTGAGCCTCAATTGACTCCAATAAAAGAGACCTCCGGCTGCTGGGCTCTTCCTTCTGACCTGAAGGGGGCAGCAGAGCAGGCAGACTAAATCAGTGCTCCCAATATTAATCACATCATTTTTCAAGAGAAAATATCATTTTTCTCTTTTATATTCTTAGTAGACGTTTAGATAAAAACATGCACTTTATAAAAAATCACTTATAACAAAGGGAAAAAAATACATAAAAGAACATTATTATTGTACAAAATTATTTTTTTAAGAAAGAGAATCAACTGGCTCTACACTACTCCCAGTCCCAATAGATTATTTTTTTTATTATTTAAGTATAATTAAAATAAACAAAAAAATAAAAAAATAAAAAATAAAAATAAAAACAGTGCACCTTATTATTTGGAACACCTTATAAATATATGTATTAGTTCTGGTTCTGTTTACTGATGTTGAAGGGATTTTCAGAGTTACAAGACGCTCTTACAAATTATCACAGTTTTTTACGAGTTGCAAACAAGGTTGGTTGATATTGTAAATATGCTAACACGGCTGAAGCTGTGTTGGACTGTGTTGCATAAATTTGATAACGCAGCGAATGTGTAACAGTGTCAGACTGGGTTTTGCAAATATGGTAACGTGGCTTATGTGTAGCAATGTCGGACTGTGTTTCGTAAATATGCTAATGCGGCTAATGTGTATCAGTGTTGGACTGTGTTTTGTGAATATGCTAATGCGGCTAATATATAGCGTTATCAGACTGTGTTTCGTAAATATGCTAACGCGGCTAATGTGTAGCGGTGTTGGACTGTGTTATGTAAATATGCTAACGCGACTGATGTGTAGTGGTTTCAGACTGTCTTTCGTAAATATGCTGATGTGGCTAATATGTAGCGGTGTTGGACTGGTTATTGTAAAAATGCTAACATGGCTAATGTTTAGGGGTGTCAGACTGTGTTCTGTAAATAAGCTAAATTGTCTAATATGTAGCGGTGTCAGACTGTGTTTTGTAAATCTGCTAATGCAGCTAATGTGTAGCGGTGTTAAACTGTGTTTCGTAAATATGCTAATGCGGCTAATGCAGTGATGTTGGGCTGTGTTTTTGTTCTATGTGTTTCTAAAGAGGTTGAGAGTTATTGTAGTCACTGTAATTTTGTTTAAGCATTATCAATCTTTCTTTATACATGTTGTAAACAAGATAGGGTGTAATTGTAAATACGCTAATGCAGCTAATGTGTAGCAGTGTTGGAATTTGATTTTTTTTTTAGGTTTTTCTAATGAGGTTGGGAGTTAACTTTGTCACAGTAATGTTTGTATTAGTGGTATCAGTCTGTTTCTTACATGTTTTGGAGTTACAAGTATTTTGAGTACGCTTGCTAACGTGGCTAACGCGTAGCGTGTTAAAAGACAAATTCTAGAGTTACTGTGAACCCAGTTAAAAAAAAGTCTGACTGAAGAACTTATCTCTGAATTTTTTGTTTAACTTAATACGCCTCATAGTTTGGTGCGCCCTATAGAATAGAATAGAATCTTTATTATTCCTTACGTTAATAACAACACTTGGACATCCGTAAATTAACAAAAAAGAATAAAACTCTAAAAATATTCAAAGATTAAAATCCATTAATGAAAAAACAATAAAGGCATGAAAGATTGAACATTTTAAATTCAGTGAGGTGGTCTTCTAATGTTCAGTCACGAATTTCCACATGGGACAAAAGAATACCTCATTTTGTCTGTGGATCAGCGCTGGGACAGTCGTCTGCTGCTGAACTCAACATAAGTTTGAACATGAACCATTCTTTGACAGTGCGCTCTATAGTGCAGAAAAGACTGTAATTCTTTTTCTAGCTGATAACTATTCAAATTTAGGGGCGTCTCTTTCAAAGGCAACATAATCAGGATAACACAGGAACAACGGCTGAGAGTCGCTTCACGAGGAGCCTGCTGTACTGTATCTACAGTATCTACAGTAAAGAGCCGTTTAAGGGATTGGGATCTTCACACAGATTCATGGTGATCTTTAGCAGAGCCGGATAAATAACGGCCTCCAGCACAAAAGTAGACATTTTATGGCTCCCGTGAGCAGCTGCTTTGATTTCATTAGTTTGACTGTTATTCAGCTAAAAGCACTGACGACAGACAGACAGTCTTCTTTTCTGATTTAAAATCCCTGCTTAGAGTGAAGATGTTTCATTTTGGGGGAGTATCTGCAGCTCTGTCTGTTAGGATTTGGTGTGTTTTCAAACCAGACTTTTCCAGAATGGAGTTTATTCTGATTCGGACTGAACAATTGAGCACTAGCCTGTCTGAAAAAGGAGTGCATGAGCTGACTTGCAAGTGAACCCTGGTATGGTCAGTAAAAGTGTAAATGCAGCAGATTGTAGAGTTAATGAACCAAAAAAGTATTGTAAGAACTGTGCAAACAGAACAAATGTGTTCATCTACAAATACTTTTTTAGCGTTTTCTACCAAATCAAAGGTATGAGGGATAACTTCAGTGTGAAAAAAACATGAAATGGTCTTGGGAAACATCTATAACAGTTTGATGCTAAAGACAAAACTTGAAAGATGAAGAAACAAAAGTCACGAGACAGGACAACACAGAAAATCACAAGCCATAAGCTTTGTGGGTTTGTTCAAATGTGTGGGCATTAGCAAGAGTAATTTAGTTTTTATTCCTCCACAATCTCACATAAACTATTTCCGCTTAAATCCAGCTGCATTGTTTCATTTTTTTGACTAGAGTGTTGAGTGTCAGCAGTGATTGTTCTGTTTAAGTACTTATGGAGAAATCTGATTACTAAAATCTATCCTTGTTTTTTTAATCCCCTACCCTGGTTACAGAAGCCAAAGCCCCTTTCACACAACTGTTACGCAACAAAGGTACAAACTGAGGTCTGTCTTTGTCCTGCCTTGAGTCTCGATTAACAAAGTCCCCTCATCAGCAGATTATTGTGTGCTCACGTTAAATTACTCAACTGTGGAACCAAAAAAGGGCGTAACCATAGAGTCCCTTTGTGATCCAAGCATGCTGTGTAAGGCGAGCCGAGGAAAAGCACTGATACTGGCAGAGCAGTAGTCAAAGGCTGTTTATCTGTGTTTGCAGGGTACCTGCTGCAGACACAAACAAACTTCTGTGTCGTCTGCACCATGCTGATGCAAAGGCTTCCCCACCAATGAAAGAAAGCAGTGTGGGGGACGGTAAAGTCAACAACAAGGCTGACAGGTGGGCAGACCTCAGGTGAATGAAAGTGAGACTTTACCGACAGCGATATAAAAAAGTACGACAAACTGTCTGGATCTATTATATTAAAAATATCTTTCATGTCCTCCATATGATTGAAGTTTATCCAGCCAAACATGCAAAAAAAATAGGTTTGAAAAAAAAAGTTAAAGATTGTTTGAGTGCACTTAAAGGTTTACCAGCCTACCAATGGATTTGGCCGCACTGTCAATAAATGCTCTATTTTACAACTTATGTTGCCCTCCGAACTATAAGGCGAATTAAACTAGATAAAAGAGTCAGAGATGAATCTGTCAGACTTTATAAACTGCGTTCACAGTAACCAATAGTGTTAGCCATGTTAAAATTGTTAGCCATCTTAAAAGCATAAACTATGTTACAATCTTTAGCCACATTAAAAGCGTTAGCCGCGTTAAAAGCGTAAATCGTGTTAAAATCTGCAGCCACATTAAAAGCTTTAGCCACATTAAAAGCGTTAAATGCGTTAGCCATATTAAAGGCGTTAGCCAAGTTAAAAGCTTTAGCCCCGTTAAAAGCGTTAGCCGTGTTAAAAGCGTTAGCCGCGTTAAAAGCGTTAGCCGTGTTAAAAGCGTTAGCCGCGTTAAAAGCGTTAGCCGTGTTAAAAGCTTTAGCCCCGTTAAAAGCGTTAGCCAAGTTAAAAGCTTTAGCCCCGTTAAAAGCGTTAGCCGCGTTAAAAGCTTTAGCCCCGTTAAAAGCGTTAGCCGTGTTAAAAGCGTTAGCCGCGTTAAAAGCGTTAGCCGTGTTAAAAGCTTTAGCCCCGTTAAAAGCGTTAGCCGTGTTAAAAGCGTTAGCCGCGTTAAAGGCGTTAGCCATATTAAAGGCGTTAGCCAAGTTAAAAGCTTTAGCCGTGTTAAAACTTTATCCGCGTTAAAGGCGTTAGCCGTGTTAAAAGCTTTAGCCCCGTTAAAAGCGTTAGCCAAGTTAAAAGCTTTAGCCGTGTTAAAACTGTAGCCACGATAAAAGCTTTAGCCACGTTAAAGGTGTTAGCCACGTTAAAAGCATCAGACGAGTTAAAAGCTTTAGCCTCGTTTAAAGCGTTAGCCATGCTAAAAGCTCTAGCCCATTTAAAAGCATTAGTCACATTAAA
>NC_050531.1:18269567-18276503 GCF_002922805.2 Oryzias melastigma | reverse complement strand
GCCTTGTTTAAAGCGTTAGCCATTCTAAAAGCTCTAGCCCATTTAAAAGCATTAGTCACATTAAATGAGTTAGCAATGCTGAAAGATTTAGCCAAGTTAAAAGCGTTAGTCACGTTAAAAGTGTTAGCCACGCAGGAAGCATTGGCCACGTTAGCATATTCTCAATACCTTTAACTCACAACCTCGTTTGCATCACATAAAGAAGCCCAAACTGATATTGCTAAAACAAACGTTACTATGGCTATGCTAAGTCCTAATATTGTTTGTAATATAAAAACAGTCTAGCATTGCTGCATGTTAGCCACTCTAGCCTATTAACAACACCTGTAACTTAGAAATATTTAGTAATACATTAAAAAAATCAGTCTGACACTGCTACATGCTAGCAATTTTAGTGTATTTACAATAATACTTAATCGCTGTGTACCTCACAAAATTGTTTCGACCTCAGTAAGTTATGGTGTCAACATCAAGCAAAACCAGAATTCAACCATATTTAAGGAGCCATGTAATTATGAGGCACACATTTAAGTGCACCTTATAGAAATTGAAAAAAATTTGAAGTTTATAAAATTTGAACCAACTTAAGAAAATCTCCTGTCTTGAATTTGTCCTGAATAGACAACAAAAAACACATTTTTTTAAGGCACCTGGGTTTTCCCCCTTTCAAAATGCAATTCAATGCCCACTAGAGAAACATTTACTTGGTTTTATTTTGTGAAGATGAATTAGCTGAAAAATTAGGTCAATTACTACCAAAAACGTACAATTAATTTTTTAAGGAGACTGTTGCAGCATCTGTCACTGCAGAGAGACGCAGCTGTTAGTGTTCCGTCTCACCCTTCCAAACACTGTCAGGCATCAACGCGATGACAACGGCGGTGATTCAGAGAAGTAACAGTATCCTTTAGGTATGACTGGAACCCGTTTTAAAGGAGGTATCAAAGAACGAGGTGGAGTACATAAGAAAAGATGTGTCACCAGGAGTCCCTCAGCTGACCTTTAACAGATTTTAAGAAAGGGAGTTCTTTCAGAGTATTTCTTTTAGATGGAACACTTACAGTTTTTCAGGTAAGTCTCTATCCCTGGACAGACATCCAGACAAAATTCCTCAAAGGGACATATAACTGAGATCTCAGGGTCAGCCTTTAAATCCGTTAAATTGTTGTGTATCGCTGTGTTCAAGCAGACACAAATGAATGGCATTCATTACTGCTGGGCTCTGTGCTGACCTCAGCCTGAACTCCAGCATACGATATGAAACCCAGAGCTATAAAGGCTGCAGTAGTTGGGATGCAGATGAGAAGGGTCAGCAGTCACTCCCAGCTATACTGAAGCAGAGCCTGTCTCTTCTGGCTCTGTGGCACACTAGATCTCCAGCAGGAATATCTCATATTGACTTTGACGGGTTTACCTTTATTTGTGTGGCTCAAATGAACAAACAAACAAATAAACAATAAATACAAGAAGTAAACAAGTATAAGAGCAAAAAAGGTAAAAGCATAAAAAGAATAATTTAAACAGCCGGATTAATTAAGACATTAAACCTGAGTGGCATTGTATGGGCAACTTTTATTTATTTATTTATTTCAAATCTCCATAGCAACCATTTTATTTTTTGGTAGTCTGAAGGTGACAAACAGGTCTACGTCATTTTTAGAGCTACTCCTACGATTCAGATATGTACATATCGTATGTCATATCATTTCATTCAGCTTGAGTCAGAGATTCATGAATTACATTTTCACAAAATGTGCGAGCAACTGATGACCAAAACCCCCTGACATAACTGAAAACAAACTAACTAAAGTCCACGATCCTCACAGTACCCCTCCCCAAAACAGCAGATCCCAGATGCCCAAAAGCAAAATGTAAGCTTGTATTTTTTTTAAAATCACATGTAAGTCACACCTGAGTATAAGCCGCACCCACAGGCAAACTTTACAAAAATTCTGATTTATACATAAGAACATGCTAAAAACACCAAAAACAGTATTTTCATTAGCATCTTTAAAGCTAGTGTTGTGGTCACTGTTGGAGGAATCGGGAGAATCTCCAAGATTTCATGATTTTTTGAAACTCATTGGCATGGTCATGAGTGTAGACACTGGCAGTAGGTGGCCATCAGGACCCACTTTTTATATACCTGCAGGCTACAGGGCGGCCAGTGGGACTTAACATGGACGCCCGCCATCCGACGACATTCAAACATCGTCCAATCAGAGCTGCCGCCGGGCGGCGATCCGCCCCATTTACATAATGACATCACTGCCACTGCACGACCTCGAAATCTGTCCTGGTGGGTCACTTACCAATGTCAACTTTTAGAGAGAAACAGTCTTTTCTTAAAACTTCCACCTCCTGATTACAAAAGCCGCCATGCGCTCACCTGCAGAATTCACAGAAAAACTCACATTCAGGTTGCAGCACTGTGGCATTTTGGGAAATCTGACCGCCGACATAATATTTCTTGGAATGACCAAGAACATTTGAGAAAACCTCGTTAGTCCCTAATCCCCTGCAGCGTTCCAGCTTCTCCTCTCTGTCACCTGCTGCAGAAAAGGTTCAGGACCCGATGGGCTCCCACAATGCCGAGGCTGCTCTACCTGCTCCACACTTTTGATAATTACCAGGCAGCCCCGTGTTTCACACACTCTGGAACAAGTTCACCCGCACGAGCGACGCCGCGCTAACAATGTGCTCTAATCCCAAGCTTATTTGTTCAGAGGAGCGTGGAATGCACCTGTGCATGTTTGTGTGCGACTAAGGAGGGGGTGAAAGGAGTGGGGAAAACGAGGCGAAACTGAAATGAGCTCACTCTCAGATGATTGCAAAAGGGAGCTGTGGGTGAAGACAAAAGGAAACCGACGCTCGGCTGAGTCCCGTGCAGACGACTGCTGCTGCTGCTGCTGCTGGTGCAGCTCGGCTACATCAAGGTCCCCAGTAATTGCTACAAAGGTGGCGTTTCTCCTCGGAGGCGTTTGGTTGAGGTGAAACCAAGTGTGAATGGAATTAGCGGCGGAGGGGGTATTGAATAAAGCGCCTGTGAAGTTCGAGGCGCTTTCAGGGAGATTCCTCACTGTTACAAAGCAAAAGGAGGGGAAACACTGGCAAGACGGAGGAAGAAAGTGAAAGCAACGGCTTCATTAGAAGTAAAAACATCCACAGTGACATTTAGTAAAGCGGAGAGGATGTATGAATAAATATGCATAATGTTGCCGGGAAGCACTGAGGGCTTCTCAGGGGCAGAGGGAGGGTGAGAGCGATGGCTCCTGAATTAATGATGAGGGAGCCTACTGTCTGTCTCCGTCTGCATATATGGGTCTGCACATGTGACGGTGTTTATCTGCAAAGGGGGGGTGTGTCATCAGCTCGGGCACATCCAACTCACCCATCATCACTGATGGAAATTGCTCAATCCCAGATACCCAATCAAGCGATCACTCTGACACACCGATTTGTGATTGTCTCTGATGCTTAATTACATTTTTGGGGAAAGCCAAACCGCCTGACAAGTTCCAGTTTTTAAGCTTTTTTTCTGTGTTGTTGTTGTTGTCTGGGCTAATTTTCATGCCTTTTTTCCCCACTTTGCCGGCCGACATGATGAATACTGTGCTGCTCATCATCAAACATGCAGAGAGAAGAGAAGCCCCAGAGATGAGGGCAGCAGAGGGGAGGGAGGTGGAGATGTGGGAAGGAGCTGTCAGGGAGAAATGCTATGTAGGTCAATAAAGAATTGCACCGGGATATTGCCTCCTCAGCTCACAGGCTCGGGAAGCTGATTTGATTTCCGGTGAATCCATCCGACTTGAATTATGAGCGATTCCCCGCCCCCTCCTTCCCTAAAATCACCTTGTTACTGCCGGAGGACCCCCTGCTGTCGGAGCTGTCTGTCCGAGTTTCAAAGTTTGTAGCTCGGAGGAACTATTTAGGTCATATGAGTCAAAGTCAAGGCCCGGGGGCCGGATTCGGGCCTCCGGGTAATTAGATCCGGCCCTCCAATCAATTTATTTTATTGTTATTAATGGACCGATGTTATCTTGTGCTTATTTCTAACTTTTGACAAAATATATTCTTATGGAGAGTAAAATATTGAAAGTTATTTAAGGTTTAAGTTAATTTGTTCTGTAATAATATTCCTGCCTGTTTTAATTCAAAGTTATGTTAAAAAATAAAGTTTAAAAAATGTAGTTTTAGTGTGTTTAATAAAGGTTTATCCAGTTCGGCTCACAGCCTGGGGTGTGTTTGGGATTTTGGCCACCTGTGCGATTGAGTTTGTCACCCCTGATTTAGGTGATGCAGTTCTGGCCATTGACTGTATATGAGAACTGGACTGCATGATTGTGATGTCACCTGTAGAAAATGACTTATTTATGGCTAAAAGGACGATATGAAGTCAATTCAGTTGCCAGTTTTTCGGGCTATGGGCGCCTCCATGTTGGAACATCAAGCTACGATTTGTCCAAATCTCTAAATCAAACGTTTCATAAATTGGATGTAGGACACCAACAGTTTTTATTAAAACATCTGATTGGTCAGTTTATAACTTTCAATAAAGAAATAAAATATAAGGAAATACAATAGTATTAGCCAGACCATGTTACAGTAAATCTGAGACGAATACAGTGACTGAATTTAGCTGTTTATTTCTCAGTTTGGGGGATTTTGGTGTCTTGGAGTGAGGGTGCTTCCTATTTGGATGGTAAGGGGAGGGGTTACTCAGTCCAGTTCTCATTCAGAGTCAATGGTTTTGACTTACGGAGGTGTTTAAAATAATAGTATAAAATGATGGTTTAATTAGTCTAAATCTGTGAGAAAAATAATCTGTTTCTTACAAAACTATTAAATAATTTTGATTGATCAAACTTTTCAAAGACCTCTATAGCTGAACAATTTCACCAAGATAACAGGAAATGTGGTCAGACAAAGAGAAGTACATTATATATAAAACTGGTGAGAGACAAAGTAGGAAGTATTTGTCATTTTGGATAAAGTTACAAAGAGATGTTGAAGCTTTAGGTCTCCATAGAACCTCGGTGAGATCCATTATATTCAAAAGCACTACTTCCAGGAGGGAAAAAGAGATCTACATGAAAAATGTCTCACTGCAGTCTAATTTAGATCTATTCAATTCAATTTCAATTTTATTTATATAGCACAATATTACAACACAGTTGTCTCATTGGGGTTCATAATGGGGATTTTCCAAAAACATAAAATCACTCATAAAATATAAACACTAGCTTGTTGCTAAGCTAAACTAAACAGACAAAATTAAACTGGGTACCCTCCTTCTCTGCTCCTAAACTCCTAAAAAAACGATTTGAATAAAGAAATACTCAGAAACACAAGTTTAATCTTAATTTTCTTTAAACTCTTTATATTCCATCATAAGAAAAATTCCACAAGAACATGTTAAAAATACCAAAAACTGGATTTTCATTGGAGTGGGTCTCAATTTAAAAATTGATTTAAGGTTTTAAAAAATTAATAGTATTTTGAAATATTTTCAGAAGTGTATAAGCCATGGAGAGAAAAATGAGCCATTTCTGAGTTTTGTGAGTTCCTGGCAGCAGGAGGAAGTCGGAAAATTAGCTTTAAAGATGAAAAGTGCAGTAACGCTGTCTCGGTTTGCCGCCTGCTTGGGGAACCACACACGTTTAGGATTGTGGAAAAAGAATTCCCACAGGCTCTTTCCACTGACCTCACTGTGTGTCTGCAGACCGGCTTTGTCCTGTTTTGTGGTTCCAACAAACTCAAGGACGAGAAAAGCTTTCAAATCTGTGTGGCTTGTTTGTTTGTTTCATTTCAAAAACTACAAATCCTGCTGGATGTGTCGACAATAAAAGTGTCATAACCAATAAAAAATAAAATTTGGAGCTAAAATGCACCAAATTAAAAAAATATATATATTGGAAAATACTGTAATATTTAAAGTCAAACTGAAAATAGAGAAAAAAAAGTATGTCTTACATTCACTGATATAAAATAATCAGAACATTTAATGAGCTTCACGTGAAACTGCAAACAGCTGCTCATAAAAACATGAGAAATGAGTCAAAACTTTTTATAAAAAGTAATATTCCACTGACAGAGGAACAGTACAGCTACTTTAGTGCTTTTTTAAAAATACTATTTTAAGAGACTTTTATTTTGAAAGTGTCTCATGAACAAAAATTATTTTATTGTTTTAAAAAATGAAACTACATTTTTTTAGGGGTGTGCTGCGGTGATGTTTTGTAAGAAAAAGCCCACAAAAATAAATAAATGAGGATGCAAAAGTCTACACACTATAGTGTGTCACTGCTGAGTCATTGAACAAAAGCTCTCCTTGTCTCTCCGAACAATAGAGCTAGTTTTCTCTGTTATTATAAATAATGTGAAGTAAAAAAATGTTAGTCCCTCAATGTGCTTTGTTTAGTCTATAATCAACTCAACAGGTGGTAAACCCAATCTGGCCCCTAAAAGACTCACCCGGGGGGCGAGGAGACACTGCGGGGCAAACCAAAATGGATCCGAGACGTAAGAACAAAGCCCAGTGTCCAGGTGATTAAGAAGAGGAAGCTGCAACAATGGTGGAGCGGTCTGTGATGGTAGAGGTGAGCCAGCGAGAAAGGCCACATAGGAAGAGGAGAGGCGGGTTTTTTGGTGAAATGCTGGAGGCACGGGAGGTTCTTCCCTCCAGTTTTGTGGGTCTTTTTTTAACATTTCTGTGCGGCTGTTGTGTTGCTGTCATGGTCACTGATCCAGCAGTGTGTAATGTGACATGACTGTTGATTAAATGCTGGACCGGTCACCACAGACCGACAGACAGGAGAAGACTAAAGAGACGAGGTCACATGCAGACAGATGCTTCCTAGCAACACGTCTGTTATCTGATTCCAGTGGTGAAGTTATTAACATGTATGAAACCAATTATTCGACAAAACTATTCAT
>NC_050531.1:18251730-18269327 GCF_002922805.2 Oryzias melastigma | reverse complement strand
ACATGCAGACAGATGCTTCCTAGCAACACGTCTGTTATTTGATTCCAGTGGTGAAGTTATTAACATGTATGAAACAAATTATTCGACAAAACTATTCATGTTTGTGTTGTTTTGTCACATGAGCAAGAATCTGGCTAAATAACATCTTTTACCCACTTTAGGAGAGAATTTATTAAATTTCAAGGTTTAAAAAAATCACAAATTAACAATATTTTCATACACAAAAACACTAAATTTGATTTAATCTCACAAACCTTTGGCGATATCTGAGTGATGAGAAAAAATGTAAAAACCTTGATTGTCAAACTCTTGTTTTTGCCTTCAATAGGTCAGAGTTTAGTTTCAAAGATTGCCAACGCTTGACAGTTTTTTTTCTTCTTTTTTTGTACATCTGTGGAAAACTGCAGCAACTCAGAAGAACAAACAGAGAAACTCCGATCTTTGTTTAGCCCTGAAGCTTTAGCTCTGGCATTGAGTTAGCATTGTGCTAACTTAGATTTTTTTTCCCCTCCATTAAATTTATTTTCTGATTCTGAAGGAATTTTTTACTTTGGAAAATTGACGGATTCTGTTCACAACATCCATCTTGGTCACGTGACCTAAAGTGGCTACTTGCATGGCTACTGGCATTGCTAAGCTAGTAGTCAAAAGCTAACAAAAACCAAACAATTAAAAGGTTTTTGGAAAGTTCCTTCGGGGAGAAAAGATCCAGTGAGGAAACCAGAGAAGATCCTTTGACTTTAATGAACTATAAAACCGGGAGTCTTCCTCAACATACGGAAATATTGAGAATGTTGTCATTTAGCGGAAGCCGCTCTGGCTAATACGCAGCGACAGACTCAATTTCACACACACAGATAATAAAGTTTGAGACACGGTGGATTCACGTTTATATTCAATTTGTAAATTCCAGTTCCACAATGGTTTTGTAATTCTATTTTGAACCTTAAAAGTCGGACATAGTTGAAGCTAGCATCCAGTTGTTAGACTCCACTTTGACGTAAAGGGAAAAGATTCATAAGAAAGTTCAAACAATTTAAGGAGAATAAAGATTCAATTAAATAAAGTTGCTGATTTGTGGAAACCTGTGAAAAGGCACATTTGAGAATTTTCTTACAAGACTGAATAATGGAGGCATCCATTCAGAAACTTTAGCACATAAAATGTTTTTTTGTGTTGAAAAAATGAATGAGGGTTTATGCAAAGACAAAATAGAATCAATGTTTTTTCTCTGAAATATAATCGGAGTCTGGATTGAGTGTTAAAAAGACATTCTATGTAAATCATGTACTGTTTATTTTATGATTATGATTTTTTAGAAAAATCAGGAACGACTTCTACAACAACTTTGCTTCATTAAATATTCATTATCTGCATAAACAATATCTACTGATATTTTTTTACTTTTTGAAGCATTTTATTTTGAAAGGAGATTTTTAGAAACCAGAAGTTTAAAAAGGCCAATTCAGCCTCTTTTAGACCGGTTTGATTTTAAATGGCACGACTACTGAGCGTTAAAAGCCAGTCTAAAAAGGTTTGTTTTTTATTGACGTTTAAAACTGTTAAGGTCTGACATAATTTAAACTGATCTATGGCCTGAAAAAAGTCGGGGAGCACTGTTTTAAGCAATTAACGCAATTCCAGAGGAATCTGAAGCGGAGAAAAGCAGCTTTCCACTGAAATGCTACGCTTTATAGTAGGGAAGTCTTTATGCAATCAATGCTTCTGTCGCAGAGGATAGCGGCTTTGCACGGATACGCAACACGTTTTGTTAGTAATGTGTTTCACATCGGAGCAAAATTGATGTAAAATGCAGCTCTGGTGTCGCTAGCAACATCTCAGGTGTTAAAGAGTTAAAAAAATGTAAAGCATCGGTCTGCATTGAATATAAATACATTTCACAAAAATTTTCAGCTTCAAGGTTAAAAATTGGATTTTTAAAATTTGGAATTATGATCCACCAGCTTAATCTGCAGTGGTTAATTCTGGCGTCCAACAAAAATCTGTCCACAAAGTCTGCAAGATCCCCAAAAAATGTGTTTTTTTTAGAATATAAAATCAACTTGGAGAACAAAATGAGGTCAGAGTCTAAAACCACATTTTAAACTTCATAGTGAACTTGCTAATAAAACCTTTCAAAATCTAAATAATACAGTACCATTATACCTCCTCCACATAGACCAATCTTCACATTGACACGCCACTCTTCTGTTTTCCCAAACTCTTTCCTCCGCTAATATCTGCAGACGTTTAAAGAATCGCCTCTCTATCCTGCCAGCTCTTAGTTATCCTCAAAGCCCCGTTTTCCTCCTCCCTGTCAATACGGAGAGTTGTTATCCTGACTGCAAAGTGCTGCCGTCAGTGCAGGAACAAACTAACTCCATTTCACCATGTCAGAGTGCAGCCCTCAGAGAAGCCAACGTCTCCGCTGAGACAAATGGAAACGGGCAGGAGGAAGAAAGAGATGCAGCAGGACAGCCAGCGAGTGGAAGGAGAGACAGGAGCAGAAAAACCCAGGCGGGATGAGGCGATAGGACGTGAATAGAAATTTTTCCGAGGCAGACGCAGTGGAGGGATGAGCAGATGAGAAGTGTTCGGTGAATAAAAGGGGAGAAAAGGGGTGGATGTGAAGGAATTGATCAAAGAAAAAGTACCAGGAGGAAGTCACTTAAAGCTGGATGAAGACAGATATTGATAAGAAGATTAAATGAAGTACTCACAAGAAGTTAGGGATGTTGGTTTTCCCTTTGGGTCTGAGTTGTAGTCAAATACATAAAAGTTCCCTTTGAGATTACTGATATTCGTTAATACTAAATAATCATTAATTTGTTCATCCAAAAATTAGGACAATAATAAATGTAGCCCAAATATCGAAGACTGACTATATCAATAGCAGGTATTTCCACCATTTGCTGCAACAACACATTGACAGCAATGTTTCATGCTCCTCACTGGACTCATGAGGTGTTCCACTCTTCCACAAGTCCTACATTTAGTTCTGCCAGGTCACTTGGGAGTGGCATACAATCATCCAGTCTGCTTCAGCTGGTTCTAGATTGGTTCTATGCACCAAAAAAACGCTGAAATACACATAAGGGTACCATGGCTGGTTAGTAATAATGAAACAAACACAGACCAAAGATATCAGGAAAAACATGATTGTCCATAGACCCATTTTCAAAAATAGTCCACTCTTGGTTTTGTTTAAGTTAAGCAATCAAACTGTTGGGTTCAAGTCAAAATTACAGGAGACGTAGAAGCGGAAACTGTTAAATAACCTGAACCCAAGTTTTCCAACATTTTCAACGCCAACATTTTTCAGCCGTGATTGTCATGTGGGGGTGGCCCCACACTCATTTCAACAGTCCATCTTTTCCTCATCAAATATGACCACTTGGAAAGTGCAAGTATTTCAGCTTAAGTGCTTCCCTTTCTCCATCCACCCTTCTTGGATCATTCCATTGGATACTAATGCATTTCCAGGGCTGTCTTTGGGATAACTCCCCTGATAAAGCCTCCTCTGTCTCTAATTGAAGTCTTCACAGATACTGTATCTTACAGCAGGGGTCTCCATTCCCCATCCCTCAAGGACCAATGGCCTGCGTGGTGTTTCTGCTCATGACCGGAATCTAATGTGTTCAGCCAATAAGAAGCTGCGATGTGGCGGGACAGGAAGAATGACAGTGGCCCTTGAGCGATGGAGGTGGACATCTCCGCTTCACACCATTTCTAAATCAATCTGAAAGAGGAAGTTCGAGTCAGACTTTGGTCACAACTGCCTTTGTGGGTAGATATGGGCCGACCACAGGCGAAAACTGGGCAAACTTGTCTGGGGCGTGCAATAAGATTGTAGACTGTTGGTGAGTCTGTAGAGTGAAAAATACTCAGGCACATTTTTCAAATGCTGCAAGCGACGGGTTGAAGCAAACACTTTACAACACGCAAGGACTAAAGTAGTTGAGACGAAGGCGTGTTGTACTGTTTTACCCACAAATCCTATGGCTTGTGTAGGAGGCCCATGAAGAACTAGTACTGACACAACACTAACTACTAGAGTGTGGTGTAAGGGCGGCATACTACAACGTTACTGGTAAGCCTTAAGTGTGGGCAACTTACATTATCCTTTCCAATACGTAACGGTACACTTAACACCAGCACAACAATTGTGTAAAACCTGGCAACCTGAGCTGCCAGTTTTTTACTATAAAAATGAATGCAAGTCTTTGTTAATTTTGTTGATTGACATAGAAATTATTATGGGATAAATTTGATGTTCTTGCAGTCAAATTATGAGACAATTTTCAACAAAAAATGGTAATTGATAGCAATATATTTTAACCATAATATGATAAAAAAAAGTACCACTGTATATTTTACGTCGGCTGGGTGGCTCAGTGGGCTAGGTGAAGGGCTGGCACCCAGGAGCCCTGGGTTCGGTTCCTAGGGTTGTCCACTGATCCCCACCCAGATTGGGTCCTTAGCCAAGACCCTTGACGCTGCTGCCTAACTGGGTCCCTGTGCCCCTCAAGTACAGGGTTGTGTCAGGAAGGGCATCCGGCGTAAAAACTCTGCCAAATCACTGATGCGAAACAGTGGGTGCTGTTACGCTGTGGCGACCCCGAAAGAGATAAGCCGAAAGTGAACTACTACCACTGTATATTTTACGATGACATTCTGACAACCTCAGCCATCAGTTTACTGTAAAAATTGTTGTATGTATTTGGTAGGCCCTGTGACAGACTGGCAACCTGTCCAGGGTGAACCCCGCCTTCGCCCATCAGCAGCCGGGTTAGGCTCCGGCACCCCCGCGACCCCGAAAGGGACGAAGCGGTCAGGAAAAATGAATGAATATCTTTGGTAATTTTGTAGTGCTATACTGCATTTTTAAGGGTAAATACTTTACTATTTACAGAAAAAATAAGATTATTACCCAAGAACAGCTGTAAAAAAAAGCAAAATTTTTAAACGAAATTTAGTTAAAACATACAAAATGTATGAAAATTTTTTACAGTGGAATTTTGGGAAACCCCAGAAACCTTTTTTTTGCTGTAAATTTTACATTTTTTTATTTCATTTTTTTTTTTTACAGTGTATGTTCCATTTTTAACAATCCTCAAAAGAACTGCAAGACACACCTGTATTCCCCTTTAGATGATTTAGATCCACAGGCCTGGACAACCTAAAACCCACAGCACCAGTACAGACCAACCTCCGTAGGGGTGCATGTGACTGTACCTTTATGGATTTTGTTATAGAATCTTCACCACATGCAATACATGCTGTGCATGCAAAAAAATGTATGCACAGTATGTATTACTTTATTATGTATAACATACAAATATATGAATCTTCATGCGTGTGAGATACGAAACATGGTCAATGTTTAATATACACGCTGTCAATTCAATGGTGCAAAAGATTCTATTGACAATCTGATAACAGAGAAATCAATGCATCACCAGCCATCAATGGTGACAGTGGCCACTGACAAAATCGTACCTGTTTCAGTAAAAGCAAAAAAAAAAAAAAAAGTAAATGAGTTTTTTACAAACCACCTTCACAAAACAACCAGTTCTGTACTGGAAAAATGGAAATCCACATTCTGGTCACAAAAGTTTTCAAGAAAATGGATCATGAAAAGAAGTCTGGAATTTTTAAGTTTCTACAAATACCTTTTTACTTTTGCTAGGACTATTCAAAGTATGACACAATTTAGGGTTTTTCTAGGACCAATAAGAACCAAATCAATCATGTCTGAATATACCAGGTAGGTTTGTTGCAGCATGTTTCCTATGGAAAAAATATAAATATATTGTGTTTAGTGAGAGTAAATTACAGCCAGACATGCATGGTTTCTTTGTTCAAACAGGTAAGAACACAAAAATTCTTCAGAGAAGCTAACAAACAGTTAAAGAATATTCCAATACCGTCTTCTGTCTTCATAGCTGACAAGAAGACGAAACATCCTTCACAGCTGCTGTGCAGCACCTTAAATTTTTGTTCTTTCTCATGAGATTGATTGAAAGGAAAAGCAAAAAAAGTGGTGTTTTATTTTGAAAATCAAACAGATTCTCTGTCCTTTTATCTATCCATGTTTTGATGTACAAGGACTTCCTGTCTGCTGAACCCTTTTCAGGTAAACTGAGAGGATTTAAACACAGCAGACTTGAGTTGTCCCCTCAATTTTTGTGTGATTGGTTTCCACATGTGTGTTTGAGATTCAGCTCCCAATGAAAAGTGGAACTCAAAAGCTACATTCATACCCAACGCAATTTAGGCTTTAGAGGTGTCCAGTTTCAATGTAAAGTTAACATACAGATGTGGGACTGAAGCGTTACGGCACGTCCAGAGTTCAAATATGATAATGAAGTAGATAATATTTTATAAACTGTAAAAAAAAAAAAAATGGACAAGAATCATGGAATCCACAATAAAGAGGGGATCTGAACTTTCGCCTCCTGAACTTATGGTAATATTTGTACTTACATTGAAAAAATTCTTTAAAAAAAAAATGTCCTCCTCAGACTAATGCGAGACAGCAAGTCGTCAAACTGGGTGACAGAACTGAGATCCAAGAGAGATCCAACTGAGATTCGGAATAATAGTTTTCACAACGAATGGTTTGAGCCCCCCCACATCACTTTTTGATGTTTTGGTGACTCCAAATCATTTCTTTTTTTTTTTTTGACATGCCAACTGTTTCCATTAAATCAGGGCTCCCCATCCTCTGGGCGGCAAATTGGTACTGGTTCAAGGGCCGCTTGGTACCGGGCCACAGATGGGAAAAAATGCATACGCCAATCAGGGGTCTCCAACCCTTGGGATGCGGTCCTGGTGGAACAGGTACCCTAACCTGGTTCCATTACCCCCGTCCTGAGGGTTGAGGACCACTAATTTATTGGGAACAGTCAGCACATCAAAAAACAACGAGTTGGGGAGACCCAAAATGTGACATGGAGGGGGATGAAGCATACGTCAATAGATGAGTTAGGAGTGAGAATGTGTTGGATTGTTATCAAAAAGAAGATTATCTTTGTTGTTCCTGTGAACGTCACGGCTGCAGCACAGAGCCCAAAGAGGAACCTGTTTATTGTTACAGACCTCCAGTACATGTCTGATTCCTAACTAAGTATTTTCACAAGTTTCAGTCGGCCTAAGACAGCAATGAAACTGATCGTGGCGTCTAAAAAACACAAACACTGCTGTTGCTTGACTTTAGTTTGGAGCATATGCACGGTCTCCCTGAAGAATATTTTAATTGTTGTTGTAAAATTTAGATTTGTGGGGAATTAGGAACTGTTGGACGGAGACTCCAAGAAAATAAAGAGTCCAACGCGGCCCCTCGACTCCATGAAGACTTCTAAAATCGTCCCTCTCAAAGACGCCGGGGCCTGTCTTTTGGACTGCAGACAAAGGCGACAGCACACCACAGCTCCTCTAGTCACATTTTATGGCTAATTATAAAGCGTTTGATGAGAGAGGCTGCTTTTTAAAAGGCCAAATGGATGGGGTGGCAGTGCAGCGACAGCGTTCACAGAGTAGACATATGGCTGGATCTAATCGCCACGAGGTTTTAGTAAACCCTCCAAAAGCAGGGAGGGAGGGTACTGGCACAAGTACACACAAAACGACGGTCTTGTACTCATCGCATCCTTGTTAGCTGTTCCTTTAATTTGCAGTTGGACACACGATCATTCGGGGCCCTGCTGGTTCTCAAATGCACCGCCATCTCTGCCTGCAATGATACAACTCCAGTGCCAGACCGTTGAGCTGCTATCCGGCGGCTGTTAGTGTTAACTCTCGGCTGGGTTATCAGCTCCCATGTTTCTGCCAGACTAGCAGTCATACTCTCAGTAGTCTGAGACAGACTCTGTCAAGTTATCAACTTCTGACCCCATTTGTTCCACTGCCAGCGCCTGATATGGAGATACGCCTCTGCGTGTTACATCACTTTTGGACTGCACCTCCACAGGCCCGGAGTGTCAGAGGATCCTAGCACACATTCATGGGAGGTTATCAGGGCTCGACACACTATTTGCAATCACTGTCACATTGCATTGTTGCTGCATATCCAACAACTCTCCAAATGAGGACTATAAAACAGAGGCTTCCCTTCAGCCTATTGCTTTTCTAGTCTTCCCTATTACGCCTCCACCATCATCTTGTCAAGTTAAAGGAAGTGCGCCTCAACAGGCACTTAATTTGTCTTGTTTTGTCATTAGTTCTGCAGCCACAGACCAACCCTCCTCCTAACCCCGCAGCATTGATTTCACGTCAGCCAGCGTCGCCTCAGACTTAGAAAAGGCGATATTGCATTGTAATGTTGCATTTGTCATTTGCATTGACTCTACAGGCTGCTGGGAGATTAATTCAACTGATGACATTTGATGTGTTGCACAGCTTTGATGTATCGCAAACTTCAGGAAACACTGCTCTGATCTGACACACTACCTAGTAAATGTACCAAGAAATAAGTCATAGCCATTACAAATGATCAGTTTAAGAGTCATACCATCTCAGAGGCTTTATCTTTGGCTGAATTACATAAAAAAAAACTTGAAGATAGATCCCCATTTTTTCCCAAAGTGTGAATTCAATTTAGGTTAGGGGTATCCAAACTTATTCTTGTGAAGGCCACATAACTGTTTTCTTCTCTGATGTGGGACCGGGTTGTGTAGGCTAAAAGAGAAAGTGTAACAATCACAGCATAAACATAAACATTTAAGGTTTTCCAGAAAGACAACCATAGCCAAATTTTAAATAATTAATTTCAGTTATCTTCACAGAAAAAAAAATTATACTAAAACATTTGAAATATTAAAACTATAAATAGTCTATCTTTTCTCAACATAGTTCAGATTGCAAAAGGGTGGAATATACATATATATATATATATATATTTCATTAACCTTCTTTTATCATTAAAAACTTAAATAGAAAACTTCTATGAAGTAGCTTTAATAAACAAGTAAAAATAACACTTTTCTTGTTATATAAGGGATAAATAGTCAAGTTTAGTAACTTTAGCTATAATATTTTTAGAGGTATTGAACATTTTTAACAAATTGTGGTCCATATTATCGTTTAAAATTCTCAAAAATAAATGATGACTTTGTTTTAGAATGAATTTGATGATAAGTGTTTATGACTAGCTCATATCATTAGAACCATTTATTTAAAAAACGGACCATTTATTAGTTGTTTTTTTTTTTAATGTTTTTTTTAAGACTGTTTGATTCTTTTTTTAAGCTCTTAAGACATCACGTTTACGGTTTTATTTCCACAGTAGTTGATGTTCTTAACTTGTATTTCTCTGTAAGATAAAACCGGCATATCAAAGGACAGCTCGGGTCCTAAAGAGTTAAATCACAGAGCTAGTGTTTAGCAGTTAGTAGCTGCTGTTTAGCCGCCCATCTGCTGCTTGAAGTGCTTCAAAGTAAAAAGAAACAGAAACTCTGTCTTTTTCTGTTAAAATGCCTTTATGTTTATGTTATGACAAACCAATAGAGACTCTTGCTGTGAGTTTAAAGTGTTTTTAAAGGAGTTATTGATCCTGGAAGTCTGAATCTGTGACCATCTAGCTAGCTTGACTGAATTGTTTATGTTAGCCTCCTGTTTAGTTGGGCTCAGTTAATGCTACATTCACACTGGGCATGTGACACGCATTCAAAGATGTGCCAAACGCACATTCTTGAACATGCTACCTGATACTAGTGCATATCTGCCACCTAAAGTTGGAAGAGGCTTGGTCTGGTTTACACTGGACCCGGAGCGAAGTGCATGCGGCATCCGCTCTCTCCTGCATTTCACACCAGACGCACACTTTTCCGCGATGGTCGTCAGATATGGAGCTTCTGCTAGAGCCTTTTTGTTTTTGCCATCATGGATAAGTTAATCGCCCAAAAATATAACCCCATGATTCTGCTAAGAGAAAGTGTCTCGGCGCAACTTCTCGCCAGAATTGTTGCGGCTCGTGCACAAAATAGACCAGAGAGCGAAACAATCCGCCGCACAGTGCGAGCCTTTCGCTTCCGTGTCCAGTGTGAACCAGGCTTTAGTGTAAAAGGTTCAAGTGGTGCAGATCTAGTGAATTTTGCTCCAGTCTTTTTCTTTCACTGCTCTATTCAATATATGTTAAACTAGGTGTCAAATATTTCAAAAAATGCACAAACCGCAGTTATTACGATTGTTTTCAGGCGTAGAAACTTGCATGAACATTAGAGTTTTGATCGTGGAAACCCGAAATGCCCAATTACATCAACTCTTCATTTAAAGTGGCTGCTTGAACACCCGTTGCCGAGGGTGTTATGAACGTAGCTTGAAAAAAAAGTGGACATTTTGTATTAATCCTGCCAAACCGCAAAGATCGCTCCGGATGACTTAGCTTTCCTCCGCTGCTCCCCAAGAGCTGACAGTTTGAAGGACAGAGAAACGCTATGGTGGTTTGGATGATGTATGGATCTGTGGTTCCACTGGGCTGAACCCCTAGACAATGACGGACTATCGTGTTGAGACGTCAAGAACCTGCAGACCTTTCATTGAGCGAAAAAAAAATGCTTTTAAACGGTGGCATTATGTGTGCCTGCACAGTAAAAGCACACTGCCACATTGATTTAGTCCTTGTTTGACACTGTTTTTCTTCTTGTATAAGTCTGCTTTCCTTCCTTTTTTGTTTTGGTTTCTAAGTCAATTAGACAGTTGGTGGTTTAAGCTGTTCCAGCTGTCCTTTGTTGGGTTCTGTCAGAGATAGTGTGAACGCGTTTCAGTCCAGCGGATGGATCAAAGTGTTTGCTCACGCTGGGCGATCCATCTCAAAGACAAACTGCGTTACTGTCGCTGAAGCTGAGCCTGAAAAAACATGTTTGCATATGTAGTTGGATTGTAAGGACAGACGTTTTCTGCCTGGAACACAAGTCTTTTTGTGATGTATGGATGAGAAAACAGCCTGAAATTATTGATCGCACCCTCAAAGACATGAGACAGTTTAATGTGGGGGTTTGAGACAGAAAAAAAAGAAAAACGTAACAGTAGTGCAAATAATATCACAATGTTTTTGCTTAATTGCTTTAGCCCTGCTGTTATTATCAGTTTCTGAGAAAGAATAGATGTTAATGGAACTTGTACTCTAGAAGCCATCATTATCTACCACTTTCTGGAGCTTCATGGAATAAAGGAAAAAATATAAAAACTCACTCATTTTGAAGATTCATCTGTTATATGAACAAAAAATAACCACAAAAAAATAGAAAAATACCACTAAAACCTCCAAACTATTTAACTTAATCAGTTCATGCTAATCCCAAAGTAAATTTAAAATTCATAATTTTGGTTTCTAAAAAATAGACATTTTTAAGTGAAGCAAACATCCGTCCATCCATTTTCTAAACTTATTAAATGCCTTTTGGGTCACAGGGTTGCTGGAGCCTATCCCTGCTACTGTTGGGTGAAGTCGCAGTACACCTTGACCTTGTCAATCCCTTTTGTTCATAAGATATCATTAGCATAAATTATGATATGTGGGGTGACTTTTTTTAAGTATTTGCTCACAATGCCAGTTTAAAATATTGACAAGGAAAAAAACCCTTATTTTTTATTTTTATCTACTGTCTCAAATTTGATCCATACATTTTTCAAATGGTATAACTGCATTATAAAGAATTAATTATCAACAAATTTTACATTCCTTCAATACAGCAAGAAGTCATTTAAAATAATGACTAACGATAGATGAGTTATTCTCACCATAAAGCTTTAAAAATGAGCAAAACTTCTTCTCGCCAAAAGTGTTTTTAAGATTTCATGGAAGCAGCCATTTTGAAACGAGTAAGAACGGCCCTTCCACTGCCTCTAGTGGAATGATGATGAACTACAGGGCAGAAAACGTGGAGCAAATTATTTCTAACAGATTTTAAGGAACGTTTGGATCATCTAATGAGATAGAGGTCTAAGAAATGCATGTCGAGTTGACAGTTACAACAGACAGTGTGCAAAAACGATTTCACTTATATGCCTTAGTTTTTCTTAGGGTTGACATTGTTTCCTGTTCATGTGCTTGCTCTGGTCCACAAAATGACCAGGAGTCACGGCTGTCTTCAGTCCTGCCCACTTCTTCTAAGGTTTTCAAAGCATGCTGTGAAAATGCCTGATGATTACGTTCAGCTTTGAACCAGTTTGGAAAGTGTTTTGCGGTTTGAACTTCACACAACATCTGTGTATGGAGTGAGCATGAGGGTCTGCATTGTGAAATGTTTTTTAGTTTAAAATAATGGTAAATTTGATTTAAATTGCACTTTATAGTTAAATGAAACCTCGGTAAGACAACTTCTATAATTGTCTAATAGTTTAAGCAGGAATCAATAACAACAAGAAATTATAACGGCAAATAAAACAAATTAAAACAGCAGCAACAATACAAACAATAAGGAAGAAAATCCAATAAAATGTCCTAAGATTTTCAATTAAACATTTTTCTGTTGTTTTTTAATGGACTGTTGTAACTAAGGCCTGACTTCTAGACTGTTCACATTAGCGTGATCAGTTCTTTTTGGTTTGACTTTGTTCTGCCTCTTCATAAACACACCAAGCTGTAAGAAATGGTCACTACAGCTCTCAATTCATTTTATGGTATTTTGTGCTGTCCAAGATATGTTGACGTTGGGAGTGGCGTCGTCTGGACCCCACAAGACTTTTTTTCAATGATTTTTGATTTTCACTGGTGTCCATGGCAGGCATGATATCCTGTCCGCCTTCGTCCACCTTTCTCATGGCAGAGATAACACGTCGATGTAAGGCTGGGGTCATTTGGACCCCATAAGGTAGCATTTGGGTTAGGTTCAGGTTTTTCAGGTTCCTACAGTTAAATCATTGTTTGCCACTTTTTCATAGTTGCCTCTGCCATATTTAGTCTTCGTTCTGTCAGGTTACCTTCCAGTTTCAGGTTTGTTGAAGCTTTTTTTCCCACTTATCTCATCATCTTCTTCTCTTGGGCCCTGAAGCAGCCTCCAGTCCATGACAAGAACAAAACACAATTCATTAAAAACCAGGAAAAAAAAAAACGATATGTTTTTGCAGACTGCAAGTAGCTGAAAATAACAACACATACTTTCAATAGGAATATAAGAGGTAAACAAACAAAAAAACCTTTTAGGTCTTTTTAAAAAAACAGAACAACAGAAACATTAAAACTACAACATTTTTGTCCTTGCTGAATTTCATGCATTTCTAATGTCCAGATATGCAGCTTTACATCATAGAGGAAAAACAGAAACTGCAGTGTTTGAAATGTTATTTACCCATCTGCAATTGATCCTTTCATTCTCTGTAAAACTGTCCAGAACTTTATATAACAAGGTCAGATGTTTACTTTGTGTCTGAAGATGTTCTATGCCTCTTCTTATGTCTTAGTCATGCTCTGTTTCCAGGCAACTGAAGGGTATGGCGAGGAGAACTGCACGGCATAATACACGGCGGCTGCAGAAACTTGACGGATTTAATGAAGACAGGCAGAGAAACAGAAAAAAAAGAAGTGAAAACGAAAAAAAAGTCTTTATCTGTGGGCCAAACCAATGAAAGGAGGGTGGACGAGAGGCGCAGCTGTAGATTAGAGTTTCCAAACCTTTCACCGGTGAAGTCAGAGGGTCATATCTTTGAATAAGAACCACTGTATTTTCTGCACTAGAAGGCACACTTAAAAGCCTTTATTTAAAAACAAAACAAAACAATGATGCTTCTTATGACCCGGGGAGCCTTATATATGATTAATTCTGGTTGTGCTTACTGATGTTGAAGTAATTTTGACAGATACACGGCGCGCTGTTAAAATGCTTGGTTGGGTGTTATTTTGAAATCATCAGTGCGGTTAACATGTAGCAGGTTTTTAGTTATTTTTTCATGTTATGAAAAAGGTTAGGAGTTAGCAGAGTCACAGTAGCATTTGTTTTAACAGTGTAAGTCTTTTAAGGTTGGAAGGGAATATGGTAATATTGCTAATGTGTAGCAGTAGCATAGTGTTTTTTTACATGATACTTGCAAGGTTGGGAATTATCGTAGTTACAGTAATCTTTTTTGCTTTTACCTGTATCAGTCTTATTTCTTATGTGTCGTAAACAAGGTTGGGAGTTACAGGTGTGGTGGATACGCTAACATAGCTAACATTTAGAGGTGTTGGGCTGTGCTTTTTTACATGTTACTAACAAGATTAGGAGTTAGCGTAGCCACAGTCACGTTTATTTTAGAGGAATCAGTCTTTATTTTTACGTGTCGCAAACAAATTTGGGAGTTACAGGTGTTGTAGATATGCTAACATTGCTAACGTGTAGGGCTGTCGGACTATGTTTTCTTTCTTACGTTTTACAAAAGGTTGGGAGTTAGTATAGTCACAGTCATGTTTATTGTAGCAGAATCAGTCTGTTTCTTTTTAACTTGTTGCAAACAAGGAAGGGAGTTACAGATATTGTAGATATGCTAACATGGCTAATGTTTAGTGGTGTCAGATTGTCCTTTTTTGTGTGTTACCCACAAGGTTAGGAGTTAGCGTAGCCACAGAAACGTTTGTTTTAGGTTAATTAGTTTTCATGTGTACGTGTCGCAAACAAGGTTAGAAGTTGGATGTATTGTAGATATGCAAACATGGTTAACGTCTAGGGCGGTCGGACTATATTTTTTATTTACATTTTGCTAAAAGATTGGGAGTTTGCATAGTCATATTTGTTTTAGCAAAATCAGTCTGTTTTTTTCTTTACGTGTTGCAAACAAGGTTGGGAGTTAGAGCTATCGTAGATATCCTGACATGGTTAACGTGTAGTGGTATCAGACTGTGTTTTTTTAAAAGTTACTGACTAGGTTTGGAGTTAAACTAGTCACGGTAATGTTTTTTTCTTTTTTTTTTTTATCGGAATCAGTCTTTATTTTTACGTATCTCAAACATATTTGGGAGTTACAGGTGTAGATACGCTAATGTGGCGAAAGTGGAAGGGCTGTCGTTGTTTTTTATGTTTTACTAAAAGGTTGGGAGTTAGCAAAGTCACAGTAAGGTTTGTTTTAGCAGAATCAGTCAGTTTTTTACGCGTTGCAAACAAGGTTTCGAGTTACAGGTGTTGTGAATACGCTAACGTGGCTAACGCTTCTATTGTGGCTAACATTGTAGCGTGTTACAAACAAGTTCTAAACTTACTGTGATCACAGTCATAAAGTCTAATTGATTGACAGACATCTCTGAGTCTTTTGTCTTGTTCAATCCGCCATTTAGTTTTCCACCATATATATATAAAATCATTTCAAAAATAGACCAGTGATTGTCAGTGCAGCCTAGTTTACCTTACAGTGTGAAAATGATGATACTTTGACCTCACATAGTTGTGATGATACTGTGGAAAAGTCCCTATCAGTCTACACCCGCAAAGCCCCAATAAGATTAGACACAGCACTTGGAATTTGAGTCTTTCACTGAGAGGTGGGCTGCTGGGAAATCTCACATCTAAATGAAATTCTTGTGAATATTTGAGTCTGTTATTGCTTATTTAACAGTGGAATGAAGCAGCTCCTCTTCTTCATTCAACACTTTGCCCCTTCTAAAGTGTTACAGTCGAGGTCCTCTCAAAACCGTTTGGGTGAACAGGACATCCTGGTTTCTTTGGGGATTCTTCTGAAACATAAACATTTCAGTGGCCTAACAAAAGCTCAAAGATGTTCAAGTAAATGTGGAATGTAAATGTTCTGAAATCTAACGCCTGGATAATGACTCATCATCCTGAATGGAGAAAGGAACTTCAATAAACAGAATAGATTTGTATGTCAGTAATGTATCTCATGGTGGCTTTTGGAAACAGTGTTTCCTTGTTTAATCACGAGAGTTACATTCTAAAAATAACCAGCAATAGGTGAAATCTGAAAAGTAACATTAGATCTCTCACTACTCACTTTATAAACTTTTCTCAGACAAATATGAACATTTTCAGAATTTTATCTCTTGTTTAAATCTCAAAAGTTAGAATGAAAACAAAGATCTGATCGCAATTTATGTTGATAAAATGAACACGTTCTCTACAGGAGTCACTGCACAGAGGAGATTGATTGACAAAGTCTTCAGCCAATCAGGAGACAGAACTCAATGAGCTGTTTAAAAAAAAAAAAGGGGGAAGAAAAAGAAAATTTCAAGTCTTGGAAAAAGCAAGACCGCAAAAGGTGAAATAGCAAGTGAACACAAATAGTTTTCCTCTCTTGATAGTTTTTAATGGGAAAAAATGAAAGTTTTTGTGTTAGATCACGCATTTCTTTTGAATTTTCATTTCTGCAAACACTGAGTTAGAGTTTGACAGATTTTCACAGTTTCTATTTAGGACCTTTTTTGCCGTCAACACACTCTTTTTGTTTTCAAATTTGTGTTTATCAGGGAGGATAGATGTAGAATGTGTCTTTGTGTGTGTATGTGTGTACGTGTACATGTGTTGAGTTCACATCAGAGGGGAGCTTGCAGAGCTTTTATCTGAGTTAATTACTAAAACAGCATCAAACAGCAGAACATAAACACTCTCTACGGTAAATGCTGGCTGGCTGGACATTTGGTTACTGCTTCAAAAAACAGTCCCTCACTGACAACGCTTGTGTGTGTGTGTGTGCAGGTATGTGTGTGAGTTTTGTTTGTTTGCTCTGCCCCATATCAGTGTGTGCAGTGCTGTCGTCCCGGGCTTTTGAGTTGAGTTTAAATAGATTTCACAATATTCAGCCGCACTCTGAACTGTGAGTTCATGCATAGAGTTTTCAATTATTAAATAGTAACAATAGCATGAATGAAGGCAGCTTATACAATTTGTCAATACAAATCAACCAAGGTGAGAGACTTACCGAAGTAAATGTTAATTTTTTGTAGAAAATTGTGTCTTTTGCCAGAAAATCTACAACAGCCATCAGGGATTTAGAAAACAAACTTCAACAAAAGTTTAACATGTTAGAAAGTTCTATGTGGACACACAGGGGACATAGACTAGAGTGTTTTTTTTCCATTTGCAAACTTATTTTTTAACTTAATGGGTTCTAGAGAAGTAGCAGGTCTTAAATATGTCAAAGGATCGGGAGTTTACCTGATTCTAGCACTAAAAATGTTTAGATGGTGTTTTATTTTGAAATTCTCTTTACCTCCTACTGAAAACTGACAGTTGGCTCAGTTCATTTTTTAGAAAATGGTACAGTTTGCCCCCAGTGGTTCACAGAAATACTTTCTTGGAACCAGCTGGTGTTTCCTATTTGGAGCATGAGGGAAAGGGGTTGATATGTCCCGTAAATATACGGTCAATGGGGGGAAAAGGATGATAAGCCCCTCCCATCGTGTCCAGTAAACACCAGCTATGTTCGAATTCCTACCCTGGTCCTTAACTACAAAAAAACGATATAGTGCAGGACTATTTAGTGCCCTGGATTTTAAAAGAAATTCGAACACCATGGTCACTACTTTACTTTTATTTTGCTGAACACCAAATATGTTGCCACAAAACAAACATTTCACAACATCTGTTATTGACCCACTGTGTTCCTTTGTGTAAAGAAAATGTGGATAGTTTGCTAAAAGATTATCTTTAAACACTTTTTTTTTTTTTTTTTTT
>NC_050531.1:18217739-18251701 GCF_002922805.2 Oryzias melastigma | reverse complement strand
TAGCGAGCATCAATGTACGGTAGTTTTTTTGCAAAGACTTCTGGGAAATTTCTAGCGCACTCGATTTTGGATTTGTAGATTGAAACAGAACTAGGAAATGGCAAACACACTTTATAGTGAATCAGGAAGGAATTCGGGCATAGCTACTGTCTTTTCCATATAAGTATGTATGTTTGGGTCACATGACTGGTGAGGTCAGAAAAGAAAAGCCTAGCAAGTCTAAAGAACTCCTACCACTCTGCAGAAACTATGTCCTAGAAAGCAACACAGGTTTTTTTTTTTTTTAGCAAAAAGCGACACATTCAAAGCCCACTAGGAACACTTTTTAAATAGATTAAAAGATGATCAGAGTGTTACTTTAAAAATATTTTTAGAGGTTTTTGAACACTTCATGTATTGACTCCATCTTCCAGCGGGTCTTGTGTATTTCTGTGTTTAAATGCTCCCTGCATGGACAGTGTGCCACAGCGAGTCTCCTCCACTTCAAAGTCAACCCCTCAGGACTGGCTTTTGCTTCTTCTACAGTTTATCTTCACACTGACCAAGTCTTAATGCGTCATAAAGCACTCCAACCCTATGGCGTCTGTGCTCCCCTCTTGTTTTTACCTCACTTGTACACAGTGAGACTTAAATGTTGGCAAACGAAGCCTTTCTCTCTGAGAGGGCTAAGATGGGGCTTGTTGCCTGTAAGAGCTGTGCTTGTTAGAGTCGGCAGCAGGTCCCACCACCTGCCAAGCCGCCAACTTATCCTTCCAAAACACTCCACGACAGTCGCTGGAACTTTGGACGCAAACACTGGCGAAAGGAGCCGAGGCAAGCTTCCATACATGCAAATCTAGGCTCTAGTATATGCTCCTTGTGAAGGTAGTGCCAAACAAAATACAGACTGATTTAGCAATTCTCTCAAAGAGAGTTGTGACATTTTTTTGTTTGAGAGTTTTAAACCCAATCTCTCAGTGCCTATCTCGAGTGCTTAAGATTAAAAAGAACAGCTTTGGAATACCATTCGTCTTTCTCTATTGTTGGATATATTTTATCTTACCTAGGTAAACATTATATCTCATGCTTCTTTTATTAAAATCTCAATTTCAATATCGTCTTTTTCTATTACATTCATGCCCAGGGCGCAGGAAATGACACAACAGACGGATATATGTGTCCTAAATAGAAGAATGATTTGCAAATGAAAGCGAGTCTTGCTCACATGCGAAGAGGTGACATTGGGTTTGAGAGGAACCAGATTGACTGGATCCGGATTTGTCAATTTTAAAGCTGTTTTAAAGAGCTTTAAAATTGAGCCATCAAATGATTTTTGAAAGATAAGGAGGAAGGAAGAGGGAATTTCCTAAAGGGCCAAAAAAATACTTTTTTAAGAAATGTAGCCTCTGTGGTCTGCAGTCAGTGTTACTTTTGGAGAGGAAATTCCCAAGCAGTTATAAGAAAATGTGTTTGCAATGACACTTTTTCTTTTAAATCAAAACTTTGTTAATGAACACACATGACTCTGATGGATGCGAACAATACTTTGATTCAGATACATTCACAGCTCTACCACGTCAGCAGTGCTGATCAACATCTATCAAAGGAGACGTCGGCATTTTATTCAGGTCATGGAGCAGCTAACTACATGGGAGCGGCTACAGATGAGGTGATTTGGGGAATCCGTGGTTTTACAGAGGAGTTATGGATCCAACAATTCCACATGAAAAGCGTTCCTAGTGGGCATGTTTACTATTTGTTTTGATTGTTTCTTTTAATGTTTTATGTAAAGCACTTTGAACTGTCTCTGTACATGAAATGTGCTATACCATAAAACTTGCCTTGCCATAAGAAGCTCTTTTGACACTTTTTGACGGGCTGTGGGACCTCTTATAGTTGTTGGTTATGTGACGTATTTTATTTGAAAAATAAATTCCTTTACAGTTTTGTGAAATATGTCAATTTTGATGCCCCTTTTTTGATAAATTATTTTTTTAATTATTGTTTTTCTATTAGGCGTATTTATTATTGCAAATCCAATTTATGCAATTTCTTAATCAATGGAAACGTAGTTTGTTTTTTTACAAATTGTGAACAATTTTTGATGTTTTTCTAAATATGCTTATGTGGCTAACATGTAGCTGTGTTGTTATATATGTTATTAACAAGATTGGGAGTTAGCATAGCCACAGTAACATTTGTTTTAGCCGTATCAGTTCTCATCCCAAAGTTGTCACACATTGATGTTTGGTTAAGGACCCCTCTGTGTCACTTTTTGTCATTTTTGACGTGTTTGCTGTTCGTAAAATCAAGCCTTCGCAACCCTCGGGATGCGGTACCAGATGCAATACCAGTACCCTAATCCAGTACTGTTTCACGTCCGGTACCGCGTCGGTTACTGCGTCTGGTTCATGCCCTGGTACCACGTCTGGTACTGGTTTTGGTCCGGTGTGCTACGCGTTGAGGGAATGGACCGGTTCTGGTCAGTAGCCCGCAGGTTGGGGACCCCTGATTTCAAGGGGCCCTACCATGAAAATTCTACTTTTTGAGGTTTTAAATGCATTTTACTGTTCATTCCTCACTATTAAGAACCCCAAAGCGGTATTTTGATCCGTTCATACATTTAAGAGTAATCCTCTAAAAATCTGCACTATCTGCAGTACCCCATCCCATACCCACGAAAACGAGCGGGTGGAAACGTGCTGACGTAAGATCGTTTCAGACAGCTCCCTCCAGGAAGTCTATGTTGCAAGCTCCGCCCCCGGCTTACACAACACTCAATTTATCCCCTTACCAGTGATAATCAGCTGGAAAAAAACTTTCATTTTATATGCAGAATGCCGTATATCTTCCAGTTGTGTCCTGTCTTCAATAAATTCCAGCTCAAATAGGTGTTTGTTACTTTTTCCACTGTGCTACCTTAACACCCGGTCCGCACAGCCATGCAGAAGCCGTGTGTGTTTCTGTTGTGAAGGAGTTTAGCGATGGCCAGACCTACCAAAGGCAGATATATCGTATATGCATCCGTCTTTGAAGAAGTTTGGATTATTTTTGTGGAAGAAATACAAAGACACGGATTTTGTCTTTTTTGTATTTTGATATTTATTCACTACTTATTGCACAATATTGTGTGTTCACCTATTTACAATTGGAATTTACAATTCCAAAATCCAGTGCCTTGTAAATTTCCCAAAAGTCTCTTTAAAAACCTATTGTGTGTCGATGCTCACCAGATTGGGTCATTAAGAACCACAATGCATTGCATTTGAAACATTTTCTATGTCTAGAAATGTATATATTTGTATAAGTTTTCATCTTCAGATTTATCAATAGTCTTCATAACATGTTCATATTTATTGGGGTTTTACTTCTGGTAATCTGTAGCATCAGTAGTGAGCATGTGCCTACATTGATTTTAATATCCAGGGCACTAGATAGTCTTGCACTATATTGTTACAGTCAGAGTAGTTCTTTACAAACATGTGCAGGGACATTATTTGTTTGGCCCAGGTTTACAGGAACTTTCACAGCTTTCCGCGGTTGTACACAACAGCAGTGATGAGATGCGTGCTTACAAAGGTCAACTGCTACAAAAACCCTTTTATTTTGCCCAGTGTTAACCTTTAACCGGGAGCAGCTTTGAGGTCCCTGTGAAACACAAAAGGCTAACAAGGTCACACAAGCTTGGCATCCTGTTCACATGCCTGCAGGGTCCAGACTCCACTTTTCCACTGGAGATAACCTTCCCAAACAACAGAGGTCCTGGGACTGAGTCACTGATAATCAGTGTTTACAAAGCCCGACGTCATCACCAGCCGACGCAAAAAAGCCCAACAGTTATCTGTTACCCGGTCTCTGTTAGCAGGCTCCTGTTTGAGGAATTTCACAGAAGCACACAAGCAAGAGACCCTCCAACTCCTGTTTGAGTCCAAACACAAAGTTTGTTATTGTCCGGGTAGAGCGAGTCCCTCTCATACCCCCAGGACTTAATTAGACCCACAAAGTGCAACATGGCGGTAAAGTTCCAACTGCAGGGCTCGGCTAAACCTTTTGATTAGCTGCGGTTTGTGGTTGACTGTTACCTCCATGTTTCCCATGTAGACACTGTATATAAGAAGTTGTGTTTTTTTTTCTGTCTGTGCTCAGAATTTCTAGTTCCTTGTAAAAGAAAACCAAAAAAAGTGTGTGTAAGACGTCAATTCTTGAAGCCCACAAAACAAAGTGATGATTGTAATTATGTGTTTGTTATCCTCTGAGTGCAGCACGAGTCTGTCTTTGGTGCCAACTCTTCAGGATATAAAACACATTTGCAGCGTAATTATGCTCAACTGGCTGCTAAATTGCCACATAATGTGCGTTCAGAAGCGGTATTGTCCCGGCTTCCACACTGCAGTCCCTCTCACACACAAACACACAAACAGGTGACACCCCCATATCAATCAGGCACGGGAGAACAAAGATGCACCCGCAGAGCGACTGTAATCTTCCGAGTGGATCATTGTTCGGAAGGCTCTCCTCTGTCTTGAGCAGGAGGAAAAAGGAACGCTCACCTGTCTTGCGTGAACGGAGTGACAGTTCGTTTTTCTACATGACAAGAAAAACTTGCACACGTGTGCAGCTACATAAATGCAACTCAAGGGCTTCCTGTAAATGTGAGAGTTAAAGAAAACTTGCACACAATCGCACATCTGAGCTAAACAGCAGGTAGGATGAAGGAGAACTGAAAGCCATCGTGAAAGCGGCAATCTTATGTGTCTCCTTTCAATTTGTGTGGCAGCTGGCGAGTGATGTGTCGTTTTTCTTTGGCGTTTATTCGAATAAAAAAAATAAAAAACCTCAGGAGCTCTTTGAATAAAACTGCGTTTCCTTGAGCGTGGTGCAGGATCACTGCAAGGGTTGCAAGTTTGGCCACTCGGGCCATTTTAACAAATTGTTCTTTTCCAACCAGAAGCAACAGGAAGAAACAACATGTTTGCACAAAAAAGCCTCAGATGGATTTTTCTACAAGCAAAAAGAAAGTGACGTTGAAGGTTGATAAATATGCGTCTGCATAGAGTGGTGTGACAGTGTAAATAACAAACCTATATATATGCTAGAAAATATTGCAACTAGTTAAGAGCAGAAAAAATAGAAAAAAGCTAATTCCCAGATTCCTTTTATGTGGAAGTATAGCATGAGGCTGAAAACTGGAGGCTGTTTTAGACTGGACTCTTTGATCTGTTTGGTGTTTGTTTCTATAGATTGACGGCTGCATTTAGCTTGTTCATTGTGGAGTTTGGAGCAAACCAAAAGGCAGCATAGGGGGCTTGGGTCTAACGCGGGGTTCACACTGAACTCGGAGGGGCCGCGGAACGGAGGCCACTTCCATTCGTTAACCTTAGATTTAGTGCCGTATTCTTCCGGTCAAATATGAGGAGAGACTGTTGTTAACTGTTCTTTTAACTAATTTTTATGGTGCGTTAGATATAATCAATATTTTTATAACTTTTGTAGTTAATTTGTTTACTGTTCCTAACTTGTGTATTCCTGACATTGTGATTGTTTTAATGTAGTTTTGTTGATTAACAATTGTAATTTTTTTTGTATACTCTTCTTAACTTGTGAATTTTTGACATTTTTGTTTTTTAAATGTAGTTTTAATGATTGGACTATGAGGCTGGAATAAATTCTATCTATGGTGTAGTTTACACCAGACTCAAATGTGATAATATTTTTGGATCTAAACAGACTGTAGAGATGAAAATACATTTAAAACAACACACAAAAGAAAATAGATACACACAGACACTGATACACGCACACACACACACACAGGTCAATGTAGTTGACCGACTACGGAGCGGGGGGGTGGTTTTGGGTGTCTAAAAACATAATAAACGAAAGAGACACAGAGAGCAGTTGGCGACAAATCAAGATGGACGATGTCAAAGTAATTGTAGAAGCTGTAAATAACCACAGCTGAGCAGAAGCGTCTGTCCACCATCGCAAAAATATACGAATCAGGTGTGAAATGGAGGTGAAGCGGATTCCGCGCACACATTGCTTTGCAGTGTAAAAACGACATAATGCTACTCACCAGGTGTGTGTGGTGCATTTAAGAATGCACCGAATGTGTTATTGAACGGGCTTTTCGCATACAGTGTTCACACTGAACTGTCTCTACCCAATACTAGTCTAAGTACCTACAGTTAGAAGAGGCTTAGTGGGAAATGGTGAAGTGGTGCAAATCTCGCAAATCTTGCTTCAGGCTTTTTCTTTTACTGCTCTATTCCGGCCGTGCACAAACCGTAAGAAATTTCAAATTGGTTGGCACTTCCATGGATTGAAAAAGGAGCTATCAAATCCGACTTTGATTGGTCAAAGTTCAATTGGTTTAACCCTCAACATGCGTTCCATGGTCACATGACTTTTTACATAAAGCCTGAAAACAGACTTGAAAATTTGCATGGCCCCTCCTAAATTCAAGTTTTTAAAAAATATTATGAAAAATTAGGATTAACAAGAGCATGTTGAAAAGGTAGCAGGGAAAGAATGGTTATATAATCGTAATGACTGAGTAATAGCTGTTTATTCACAACCTTTTGTTTTATATATGTGGATCTAGACCTTGATACTGCTGAGGTAATTGAAAACCTTTGTAGAAGTTTTCTGCATCCTGAACTGTTTTACAACTTTAGAGACTTTTCAGGTTCCTGTGTGTAACTTTTCCGTATCATTGAGGTCATTGATGGTTTGATCTTTACAGTATTTTTATTTTTTCCTGTGTAGTCTTATAAATCCTCCATGACATGTTCGGTTTCCCAGTTAATGAACACATTCAAGAAACCTGCTGCTACTCTGAACAGAATAGAACAAACACTGGTATTTGAATATATCGCCACGTTTGTGGGTGCTATGATGAAGTTCAGTGTCATTTAACAGCTATTTTCTGCTCTGCCGGTGCTGGAAAACCTTGCTAATGGAATATTACGAGAGAGAGAATGTTTTATTTGTGCATGTGTCTCTCTTTAATCGTCTTGAGTTACAGATAAACTGGTTTTCTTCCTTTCTTGGCCTATTATTTGTTGTTTCTAAGCTCTAAGTTCAGTGTGTTTTACTTGCAGGGCTCATTGTTCTGTTACCTTTTCCAATTCAGCCTTTTTATTCTGTTTTATGAAAATGTCACATTAGGTAAGGTCTTCTAAAATATTTTTTTATCTGCCCATATTTTTTTCAGAAAAAACTAAATTTACTTTGTGTTTGATTTTGATAGGGAGTTTATTCCATGGAGCTGAATTTCCAGTTGTTTGCTTTCAAAGACAAATTTTTATGCAAGTCTCTTTTTTATTTGGAGAATTTTTCTTTTTGTTAAAGTTAATTTACAGATTTAAACTTTGAATATTTTCTTGTGATTTTTGAGGATTGGTTTCTTGCGTACTTTCTCAAAGTGGAAAATGCTCACCAATTTATTGCAATCCTCTTCAATTTGAGACACATTTTGTGTCCATAGCTTAACTCTTTAACGCTGAAGATGTCACCGGCAAAACCTAAATAACACACACTCTTTGACATTTGAGCATCAATGTGAATCAGTCGATTTTAGGTGGGAAAAAGTGGCTTTGCAGCACTTTATATTACGTTTTACGACAAAATTAGCAGATCATAAATGCTTTACCACTGTAAACTTAATGTAACACTATATAAATGCAACACATAGTGATAAGCTACTTTTCTATGCTTCAAAACCTACTGAAATTACTTCAATTACCAAATCAGTTCAAGAGTTACTGTAGTAGGAGGTCACTGTTGGAGCCCAAAATACAACAAATGGATCACTTTTATGTTGTCTCTATCAACCCTGGAGCTAAGAGTTTTCCTTTTATCTTCAAAAATCAACCTTAACCGTCCCGATCTGCCAACCTTCTTCTGAGATATGATGCAAAAAGAGTTTAGGATTGGATATTCCATCTTTGTTGGAGAAAAAGGAACGTCGTCTTGGAGGTTTGGACTCTTGCAGAGACGGCACGTCTTTGAGGCGTCGACTGATGGATTTCAAACAGCCGACGGCTTCAGAACGATTTGTGTGTGTATTGCGTTGCGCAACGCCGCGAGGGATCAGATCTGTCTGCAGCGGGGGCAACTGTGATGAGTCTATGCGCCACGTTCAGACCAAACCCCCGCTGCTTCTGCCAAACACTCCCGCTCAGCGCTTCATTCCTCACTGCTTCGTGTTCTCTTTATTATGGTATCTGATGGAAATTATCCCCTCTTTATCATTCCCTCTACTCCGGTTGAGGGTATAATGTTCATGGGAGTTGAGGACATCCGCCCCTTCTTTCCCACTGCTGGTTTAATCCCGACTGTCTGCTTGAATCTCTCAGACGGAGGATGGCGGTGATGAAGATGCTCATCTCCGTCTCTCCTCTGGAGGGCTAAATTGCTGTGTTGTGTCATTAACTAGAAGTTGCTCTCGCCTTGGCAGCTCATTAGCATATTTTATCTGCAAGGGCTACTCTCTCTTCACATGTCGGCCGGGGTTCTTATTTCCCTCGCAGTGATGTGTGCAAGTTATACGTTACCATAACGTATGCGGGTTGTTTAAGCGATATAATCAGCGTTTCCTCATCAGGGGCGAGCATCTTCACACACACACTTACCAGGAGTGGAGGCAAAACATTGCTGAATTTACTGAGCTGTCTGTAATGTTTTGGTGGCGGGGAACAGAAACTGTGACCGCACACATAAACAAATCTCTGGCCACACACTGACAGAGAATCACACGGCATCTGTCAAACAGGAAACAGCGGCGGACTCTGGAAATGGGGAGCGTGGCGGCACATCTATGTCTCAAAGTCATTACTGATACATTTCAGGGAGTCGGCTCGGATAAACAGAAACGTTTGTGCCAAGACAGAAAAAAATTGTTTGGCTCCGCATTTGTAGTCCTCTCTGACCCAGAAGAGAACTACCTAAATCACGCCGCAAATGTCCCAAACCTGAACCGTCTTTGTGGTTTCACGTATCTTTACAATAAATCCATCCCAAGGCCAGTTCATAAGGTTTGGATCACATCTGGCTCATACATCAACGCCATATTACAATGTCGGCTCGGTTCACGAGATTTGAGCCACATCCTCACCACGTAACGCGGGCTGGCGTTGTAAATAAATGCCCCGGCTATCAGAAAGCCCATAAAAATGCACCTGCATGCCCTGGCCTCCCTCAGTAAGTTCCTTTCATCTGCTCCCTTTGTTCAGCGGTAATGGTCCACGGCAGTCTTTGGTCATCCTGCCCGGCAGGAATGTTGCACCGAGCAGCAAAGAGGGAAGTTAACCCGCCGGCGTTACAACGGATTACGCTTTTGACCTTGAGGGCGAAGCTGTAAAAGCTCTAAAATCTCAGGTGAAGATTGAGAAGGTGTTTGTGCCTCTTTATTGACTCAGTGAAAAGGCTAACACTCGACAGGGGAGGGCGAGCACCGACGCTCAGCTGGAGCCAGAGAGGATAACATCTTGTTAAACACGACCCTGCAGTCGTTTCCAGTCACCAGTTTTATAACATTAATGGCTTTGTGAGCCTGTTAAGGCAACAACATACAGACGTCCAGATATGAGGCTCTTTTAGCTTTTAGGAAACCTGGATGTTACTGAGCTACTGAGGCTTTGATATGTAAAAAAAAAATAAAATAAAATAATGCCTAAAAGTTTGACCTAAATTGATGCTCTGTCAAAATGTCAGTCTATTGCTAAATGCAAACAAGGGTTGGGTGTGTCCGTAGATGTCTCAACAAACTATGATTATATAATTTTTTCATTTCTAACCATTGACATGAATATCAATGGACGGATCAACCCTCCCCTCCTGTGTTCAAAATAAGAATCATCATCTGGTTGCAAGAAGGCCAAAGTCCCACAGACTTCCATTGAGAAATAGTTATTTCTCGGTTATTTGTCAGAATAACCATTCTTGCTCTGATGCTTTCGTCTTAGCACGTTCTTTCTAAGCCTTTATCACCAGTTATTCAAGTTATGAATTGACCAATCAGATGCCTCAGTAAAAGCATGAGGTGCTCTCTGGCCCCCCTTGAAGATTTGATTGAGAGATTCTCCCGACCTGCTTTCAGTGGAAGGGGTGAGGCCTTTGAATACGCCGCAACAAGCTGACTCATGATTGGCGACAGTAGTTCTTTTAAAAGCATGACTCAGACCGACTCAGACTAATCGCTATTGAGGGGTGGCAATCGGTTGCAATATGGCGGTAGATGTATCAGGAATTGACAGTGAAGGCTCTGGCCCTGGAGGTAAGGCATTACCTATGGGGACCTCAATATTACTTATGGCCAGTTCTTATAAACGGCCTATGTTTCTAACAATCAGGCTGCGTCCAACGAGTGCACATCCATCACTTGAATAACAATAACAGACTCCTTGCACAGGGCGAATTCTTTGAAAAAATTTTACGATGTATCTGCGTCGTACCTCATCCTTACTTACCCTTACATGTTGATTAAGTGTCAACTATGATGTGTCACCATATAAAAAAAAATGTGCATGAACATTCACACCCTGTAGCCTCTCAGAGTGGTCTATGACTATGCCTTTTCCTGTTACCTATACAGGTTAGCCCATTTACTGCCCACAAACAGCTCGGATCCATCTGTAAGGACAGTTTTGACTAAAGCTGAATGTGACCGTCTTGAACACGCCTGTCATAGCAATTCTGTCCAACAGCTGAGCAAACAAATAGGAGCTGAAAGCCTTGTGTTAGACATATTTTATCATTACAACAGGGGAAATAGGGAACACATGGTAAATACTCGTATAGCACTTCACTACCTTCCTTGAAGGCCCAAAGCGCTTCACGGTCTCACTACGTTGCCGAACACAGGTGCCAACCTTCCACCAGGAGCAACTTGGGGTTCAGTGTCTTGCCCAAGAACACATAGGCAGACAAGGGGGGGGAATAAGCTGACATTATATCTTATTTGTAACAAGATGATAATAAAACAACCCTCTAATTTTATTTTCTCCTCCTACGACTAATGCGGGATAGCAAATCATCAAACTGGGTCACAGAGAGACAGAAGTACCGCTGAAAGCGTCCATCATTCAGATGCGGCTCCTGCAGTAGACGGTGAAGTTCACCGTACTGGGAGAGTCTCAGAATCATCTCATGAACCCAGACATGGAGGCGCATCTTCCATACATTGTAGATGAAATAAATAATCAATGCTTCTATGTAGCGATGAGGCTAAAACTTTATACAGTAGCTCCTCCCGCACGCATCTAGTCTATGAAGACATTTTTGGAAAAGCGTCCGTATATTGCGTTCACTGTGAACACAGCATCAAACCCTTGCCATATGGTTTTGTCTTAAAATCTGTCTGTCCTGGAAAATCCAATCAGGGAATGTCGTCAAAATGGTGCAACACCTGGCTTGGAAGCAAACAAACCATAGCGATAACAACTGCTTTCATTACACCCATTGATGTGTGAGAATACCAAAGATAATACATGTATTCACTCCATTAATGGGCGCGAGGCAGCTCCTCGCAAACTCGTCATCAGTTACTCCCAACCACAGAGCTAATTACTCCTCATCACATCCAGCAGGTAGTAATTAGATCTTTGTTTTGTGCTATCATAGTGTTGTTACAATACATAGCACTTAGGCTGCGGTTGTTCTCATAATTGGGATGATGTAAGGGATATAATGCCTTTTAGTAGGAATGAATTATGATAATACTCAGCCAAAGAGAAGAAGACCATACTGTCAGTATGCTAATGTTTATTCATAGTGATCATGATTCATATCACTCAATCAAGAGTTCTTGACTGCTGATGATGATCAATATGCAAAACAAAAAACCATGACTCCTGCCTCTGTTGATGTACAGCGGAGACACAACAACAAGCAAAGCGGCTATTTAAGACATCAAGCTGTGTGAAGGGCTGATTGCCAAGTGTGTTTTCTGAAGATGATGTTTGTGATACCAAGAGATGATGAGGATTCTGGGAGCCGGGCCTGATTTTAGGAGGAGAACACTCGAAGGACACTTGGCAGATTGCTGCTACACTCACAATCACCACAATTTCTGTCACCTATTTATGTTTTCTTACTTGCTTCACAATTTCACTCTACAATCTATAAAACTGTGGCGGCACAAGATTGTTTCCTCTAGAATTCAGCATCCCAATGAAGTGATTCGTTGTTTGAAAATGTACAAATTTGACGTGATTTTTGTGTTATTTATGAAACTTTTCGCCCGTGTTCTTGTTATTCTGATTTTTCCCTTGAGTTTTACAAGATGATGTACAAAGTAGGCAATCAGCATAAACACTTTTTTTTTATTCTCCGCTAAAAAAGACTAAAAGACAGATTTTTTTTTTTCACTCTTTGACCTTTGAGTCAAATCTTGTAGTTAGTTAATCAAATAAACTACACTGTAAAAAGTTAACAATTAGTTGTTACATTTAAAAATACAAGTTTTTTATCAAATTAATTTTTAGTTGAGTAAACCATCAACTCATTATTATAATTTGATAAAAACTAATCATTTTAAATGTAAAAAACTGCAAACATCTGATAATTGATCCAATGTTTGATTTTTTTAAATGTATAAAAATCCACATTAGTACCATGTTAGAAATAAAAAGAGATGTTTTTAGTTTTGTATATGCCTTGAGCTTTCTTTGTTTCCCTGCTCTTAAAAAAACAAAAAAAAAAAACATTTAAATTTCAATTTAGCTGAAATATATGAAAAAAACTTTGAACAATATATGCAGAGATGAGTATGGCGACTCTGAAGTGCAAATTACTTGACATCAATTTTTTTTAAAGATCTTAATTATAACTAAAAAGAAAAACAAGCATAAAAAACACTGTATTTTACAAATCAAAACAAAGTTACAGAAATAAAAATGTAAATAACGAAAGTATTTTTAAAAACAAAATAAAAAGTTGCAAAAACGATAAAATGAGAAACCGTAAAGGTATCCAAAAATTCATATCCATTATCCGGTATAGCTTCATATCATTTTCATGTAAATAATTAATTATAATTATAAATAATTATTATAATCACATACTTCTCCAATATATGCTTGAAGTATAAATTATGAAATATGTATATTCTCTACATAATAACATAGAAGGCTGCTAGAAGTTAGAAGCTGGGGAAAGTATGGTGCACTGGGGCTCTGTCCTCTTTTCCATGTACTTCTCCTCTCCTCTACTTTTTTATTTACTTCTAATTGTATGCCTTTGTTGGTGGTGCAGTATAATTCACATGTTTTTCCTTCTTTCCGACTCCCCTGTGGGAGACCGGGAGAGATTGCAGTTTCCGGGAGAATTGTTGGTGATCCTGACGAAGCCCCGCCCATCTGGATGAAGCCCCGACACCATCCTGCATCTCTGAGTGGGAGTGATTCCTGGTGGGTCGTCTGTCCTCCTGCTCCTGGTCGTGGACTGCAGTTCTGCTTCATCTGGACTATGGACTTAATCATCACTCGTCCCTCAGCTCTACATGAATGAACTCTACTCATATATGCAGTTTTAGCAGCTAACTTTTCTTTAACCGTTCTGGTATCGCCTGTCCGTCCTGGGATGGGATCTCTCCCTCATGTGGGAATCCCTAAGGTTTCTTCTTTTTTCCTGACTCAGGTTTTTTTAGGAGTTTTTCCTTACCGCGAGGGAGGGTCTAAGGACAGGGATGACCGTTCTTTATAGTCTGTTTAGTTTTTACCTATTGTGCATATTTTATGACTCCATCTGTGCATCTGTAAAAACTACAGGCATGAAGCCCAATGAGGCAAATTGAATTTGTGATATTGGGCTATATAAATAAAATTGAATTGAATTGAATTGAATGTCTTTTCCAGTTTCTCTTTGTATTTCAATTTTTAACATTACATCTTGACTTCTGTCAAGTTACTTTTGCTTTCCAGAATGTATTTATTTATCAATTTCTTGTCTTTTACGTTGTGGTTTCTGGAATTTTGTTTCGTTTTCTTTAATTTTTAAAAATTGTGAAAACCTTCAATTGATTTTTTTTGTTTTGTTTTTTTGTTAGATACAGAGGATTACAAAGGACATTAATAAAAATAAATAAATAAAAACGTCAGTTGATAACTACAGTACCCAGAATGCCTAGGGGGTCAAAGAGGAAGGTGATTGGTCAGAGGAGTTGATGGGAAGTTTTTTCAGAGAACTGTGTTGTTGTTGTTCATGTGTACGTCTATTATCAGTAATAAGCAGCAGAGAGTGCAAAATGACAGATCAGTCAATATTTATTAAACGTATTGATGTTTAGTTGATCCATATAAAACACAAAAAACGCATCACTCCACCATACTCCTCACTTTAGTGACGGTAATGCTCCAACAATCCATTGTGTGGTGGAGGTTTATAGTCTACAAAGTTGTACCAAAACCTTAGGACAGATTTTTGAGTGTTGTGTATCACACAAAATCTATTACAGATCAATAAGCACTACCAAAATTCACACAAAGAACTCATCAGAATAAAAGCAGTCCTGTCAATTTATAAGAAGAAAGGGATCTCATACTTTAAAGGCCTATGCTTTGTGACAGACTAATTATGTTTCAAACAAAGCTAGTTTTACTGTCTTCATTTATATTATGGGATCTTAGAATGTAAAACATCTTGAAATGTGAAGCTCATGTTAACACTCATTTACCCCATTTTACTAAACACATCATGAACTCTAACTTTGAACTGCCTTCATAAATGTGACATATTTATGCAATCTCTGGAAAATGCAACCTGAGTATGCTTAGAAAGCACCCTATGCCCACAGTTTTTGTTGGCTTCGTCTCAGCCAAACTGTAAAAGGATCTGTGTTATTTCTTTATAGCATCTCAATGACGGAGTCGCATTTCTCTAAAGGGATCTTTGTTTGATTGTTGTGATTTAACTCGACTCTAAAGTAACTGTTTTGCTTCCTAACCCCACATTCATTGACACTTTGCATAATTCCACGCCTTTGTGTTGGAGTTGTTTCGTTTTGTGGTTGCAATAAGTCTTCCAAATGTGAATGTTTCATGTAACTCCACAACCTTGTTTGTCATTACGCCATGTGATCAGCTTCTCTAGTCTGTTTGGTTTGGCCCTTTTATAGGTTTCTAGTTAGTGTTTCTGTTTTTTGCTCTTCTGTAATGTGTTTGCTTTTCCCTCTTGTCACACCTGCTCTTGGTTAAAGATCCCAAAGGTTTCCCGTTGGTTTTAACCTGTCAGTATTTACTCACCTTGGTTTTCTTTGCCAATTCCCATCTGGAACCCTTTCCTCTGAGAGTCTTGCAGTTTTTGGTTTTGTATACAAATCTTCTCGCCTGAATCAATTCTAATGTATCCAACAACTAAAACTTCACCAGAACAACATTTAATCCTTAGCGGCTGCCTAAATGTTTTCTCTTTGTTTTCTCCCTCAGTATATTGGGGGTGAACTGATAAACTCTTCAGCTAAATGTCAGTTGGTTTTAATGCAATTGTTGTGGATAAAGCCTAAAATAAAGTTTCAAAGAACATAGAAGCCAAAAGACGGATATGTCTGGATTCGGCCCTCCGGATAATTATCTTTAAAATGTTCCTCAAAATAAGATATGGAATAACCTGTATAATAAATAAAGGTTGTTGTGTTACCTCACAAACATTGAGGGACATTACAACACACCTCATTAATAATTTTGTTTAGGGGCTTATAACCAAGCCTTGAGGAACACCATGTGGAATGCATAACAGCTCTAAATGGCTTTGTCACAACTGCCTATAGTATGTGGATATGGGCTGTCTGTGGGCGAAACAGATGATTTTATTTCTATTAATGGCCCGATGTTATCTTGCACTTATTTCTTACTTGTATAATATTGACAAAATATATTTTTATGGAGAATAAAATATTGAAAGTTACTTAAGGTTTAAGTTGATTTATTCTGGAATAATATTCTTGCCTGGTTTTATTCATAGTAACATTAAAAAGTTTTATTTTTAAAGTTTAAAAAAAAATGTAGTTTTAGTGTGTTCATTAAATGTTTATCCTGTTCGACCTGCGACTTAAGCTATGCTTTGGATTTTGGCCCCCTGTACGATTGAGTTTGACACCCCTGGTTTGCACGGTCTACCACTAGCTTACGAAACGAAGAAGAAAAAAAAAAGAAAACTTAAATTAATCCATGTGTCTACAAGGGGATGCATCAGAATGGAGCAGGGATCTTGTGACCTGCTTAATGTAACAATTATGATCTTTTTCCAATATAAATAATGAAATACTCATAGATGCAATTTTAAGCCTAATTTTCTTGATATATGTCCTCCATCGTCAGAGAGATACCTCGAGATTATGTTTAAAAACACCAACACATTTTTATTTTTTTATCACTTCAGGGGAAATCCATTGATCCACTAGAAGCCAAAATAAAAACAGAGTTGAAAGTTAAATTCCATTTCTCCTTTAAATATTTGATTAGATATTCTGTTCTTTAGTTACATCACTGTGTGTAATAGCTATGGGTTCAATGAAATGCCTGTCATGTGTGTGGCAGGTGGGCGTGGGTTCGTTGTGAGTCATTAATGGCACAAAGTTAATTTTGTTTGTTATCACATAGATTTTTTATTTTGATAAAAGCTTTTATTAAAGTAAATTACCTAAATTACCTCCACCTTTCAATGCATTCCTACCACAGGTGCAACAACAAGTCAAAGTTCTTCAACTTTTTCTCCAGTGTTTTGTCTAAGTGATGCAAACACCCTTGAAATTGCAGGGAGATTACATTTTTTCCCCCCACGGTTTAAGGAGTTCAGACTCACGGACGCTGCTGCCGTGATGAATCAATTGTAGTGTTTGTGTCCCTTCTGAACCAATGCATTCGGCTGCGAGTGCTCCTCTTGAGGCCTTCCTGTGCATCTGTATCACGCTATCAATGCCGATGCTATCAGACACGACAAATACATTCATCTGCTGAATTTTCTTTGGGGCTTTCATCTGCTCTTGCTTTATCCAAGAGGAAGAGGACGGCATAAGTGGGGTGACATTTATAGATGTGCTGGTGAGTGAAAACATGTGTGCGATTCTAATCTCTTTATCTTTGAAGAGTGGGGAAGAAAAACACTGGCTTAAAAGAGCGGCAAGGTAAAGATTAAAATAAAAAAAGATCCAATGGTGAAATGTTGCTGGGTGTCCTGTTGAGTGGGGCAGCTTTTCTGTTAGTGTACATGTGTTCACAATTCAGTTTATGATAGAACACCCAGAAACCACATCTGTTCATAGTAGTTATGTAGATGGCAATTCAATTCACAAATCAAGATAAGAAATTTAAAGATCAAAACCATGAGTTTATTTTACTTTTATTGTTTTTTTTATTGGTTTCTATATCTTTTTAAAAATATGTACACATCATTTATGCTTTTATTGAAATGAAAATTAACAGAACATACCAAAAATATCAAAAGAAATATAATTTATTTGAGATTTTAAATAATGTCAAACTCAAAAAAATTTCTGTCAACTTCCTGGTTAACTTTACTAACAAACAAAACTGAGATCACTGTTGCTTTATATCATTTAAAAATACTGAAAATGTTTTGTTGCTACAGTAGTAACACAATAGGAAGGCAGTAAATGAAAACATGTCAACACCTAAATAGAAATGTAACAACGAAAACACTCACAGACGTTAAAACCAAACTGTGTTTCTAATAATATTTTATAAACTTATTTTTTATCTTTAGTGGAAATACCAACCAATAATATTTTCCAGACATGTTCCAGTGCAGCTTCTCCACCATGTTAGCACACAGTCACATTGTTCATCAACATTTTCGTGATGTTCGTAAATTCATATTCATTACAAGTGTTATTTTCAAATTGTTAAAAATATTTAGTGTCCATTTTTTTCAGACCATTTTTCAGTAAACTTTTTATTTTTTTCATCTACCAAAAACACTTAAAAGTTTTACTTTGAAAAACACTTTACTTTGAAGTTTATTTATTTGCAGTGGTGTTTAGTTTATTTACTTAAAATGAAACATTATTCTGCATTTGAAAAGCAATGAATACATTGCCTAATTTATATTTTTACTACACTTTATTAAAAATGATTGTAAATTAGCTGTCCTTACCACTGAAAAATATTTTACTAAATTTTTTAGGAACAGATTACAAATAAATAAGCATTTGGATATTCGTTACTTATACTTTCGTAGGTCATATTTCCCATTCTAATCCATAATTACTAAGAAACTGTGTAATGCAGGACTATCTAGTGCCTTTGATTTTAACAACAATGCTCACAACTTTTTTTTCTAAACTGCGGATATGACGTCACTGATTTCACAAAGTGAAAATCTAATCGATATGAGCATTCAACGTCTATGAATTCACTGAGTTCTGATGATGAAAATGTTGATGCTTTAATAAAAAGTTACATTTAAACAAGCTTTTTTTTTTTTTTTTTTTTTTACAAAAAATAGTCAAACACAATGCATTGTGGTCTATATTCGCTAATGTATTGAGCATCAATGCCACTGGTGTTTTGCAAAGGCTTCTGGGAAATTTCTAGGGCACTCAATTTTGGAATTGTAGATTCGAACAGCAATACAAAATGGCGAACGCACTATATATTGTACTATATAGTAAGTAGGGAAGGAATTCTGACCCAGCGATAGTCTATTATTGCAATTTTTGTAGAAAAGATTGAAAATAACATGGTGGATTGGTTTATGTCAAGCATAGATTGTGAAAAATACAGGACAGAACGCACCAATATTTCAAACTCATTACAGAAATAATGAAATGCATTGATTAGAAAATAGAAAACAAACAAAAACAAAACACACTTATGTCACATTTGGTTCATTTAAATTTTGCTATTATCAACTAAAGTCAAGTAATTAATTATAAAGTTGGCACCAAATTAATGTTGTGTTAGGGAATGGTTTAAATGATTACACTTGTGTGCTAATACAACAGAATACCCAACAACTGTCTCTGAAATGAATCCCTGCTAACGATTTAGCGTTTTAGCAGAGCAGCCATCTTTGCTGGCAAAGGAGAAGCTCCACAAATTTGTTTAACATTAACAAAGCCTTTTTTTTTACAAACTCACCTCAAATGTTTCTCTGAGGTAGAAAACTCCCGTCACCTTGGTACTTCCTGGTTAGTCAAAGGACCCAATCAACGATGAAGATCGTCTATTTATACGCCTGTCTACATTTTACACTTTTGTCAGGGAGAAAGTTTTCTTTTATTTATTTTCTTTTCCCTTTTTTCTTTTTTCTGAATAGGGAATGTATATATACATTTTTAATGTTTTATTTCTGGTGTGTTGTTTTTTTGTTGAGGTAACTTTTCATAGGAACTATACTTTTTCAGGATTTTTTTTCTTGTTTTGTCCTGTTAGCAGAAATGAAGACAGCTCTCAAGTAACCTCCAAGTGTCTCCCCGCACTAAATATAGAGTAGGCCTAAGTGTCACATTTAGAAACCCAATTAGTAAATTTGCCTTTTTGAACTTCTGCTACTAAGTGCTAGCTTTCAGTTAAACCTATAGCCTCTTACTTTTTTTTTTTATCGTTTTAACCTTCATGTTTTTCTTTGATCAGTCTTTAGGTCATAATATATGTAAATTGAATAAGGACTCATCACATCATTGCACTACATTTTGTAATAGTTTTACTAAGTAGTTTACTAATGCTAGCTAGAGTCATTGTGTGCTGACAAAAATAGATGTCAACTTTAAACTAGTTCCACTTGATATTATTCATTGAGCAATAAGTGAGACCAGATCGCACAGGAGTCTCAATCAAAGTATATAATATTTGAGTTAGAAAAGTGCTATTCAAGTATACACCATTTATTTATTTTATTTTAGTTTATATTGTTTATGAAAATAATTAGATGTCAGTTAACCAGTCAATCAATCAATCTTTATCTCATCGTGTGATTTCAAGCACCCTGGTCTCAGCTAACCTAATCATTAAGTGTCATAGAGTTGGTTAAAAGAGGACTAAAATGCAGACTTCGAATTGACATATAAATCAATTGGGTTATAATTAAAACTAAAGCATATAAATGTGTCAGATATGAAAAATATTCCCAAAGCAGGAAAATGACTGATTCTGATATGAAGCGACGGGGAGGAACAGAATGACATCTACACCGCGGTGGTAATTAGCTAAAACACAAACACCTGTGGGTAATTAGTAATGTGTCAGGTCATGTCTTAAAAAAGGAGACAAGGAAAAAGAGAACCTAAATAAAGTCTGAACAAATTAAACAGGATTAGGTTGACTACAAACAAAAAAATGATGCCAAACATCGTAAATATTCTTTACTTTAACAGTTTCTGACTTTCTGAACAGAAACATCATTCGAGGTGTCCAGCAATGAGTCTGTGACAATTCTGAAAGTGTTTCAAAAGTTTTAAACTCCAAGACAAAACAGCATTGTCATGTAATTTAAGCAAGAAATCCCCATAAAGGCTTTGGATTCTTTCAAAGTTACCTCACTAAGGACATTTGCCGTTTTTGGCCAACAGCCATGACTCAGAGAGTCACTGGGTCTGAGGCAGCTGCCCGGGGGTGGTGACTGACTGGAGATCAAAACAGTATGTAGTATATGCAAAACAATTTTGTTCCATTCAATGCTAGACATTTTAGAAAAGTACAGCAGGATTGTCTGGACACTGTCTATTCAGCAGAATTAGTGAGATCAACAATGTAATGTACGTAATGGAAACAGATGTGTGGCTTACAGTCATACAACCCTGATCCACAGATCAGAATCATTTACATCAATCCATACTTTTGTAAAAAGTTGTACACTGGAAGCTTAATTTATTAAGTACACTTGAGTATAAGTATAGCTGGTATGTCAAAGACCATGTACTGTATTTTCTGCGCTGTAGGCTGCACTGGATTATGAGGGGCACCATCAACAAATGTTTTGATTAATGTAAAATATAAGGCACACCAAAATAAGGCGGGACAGAAGAAATGGTAAATGGAGTATATTTATACAGCGCTTTTCTACCTTCTTAGAAGGCCCAAAGTGCTTCACATGCTGCACTTCCATAAACTCTGAAATAGCGCAAATTGGATTTTTGATCATAAATTTGGTTAATGGAAACACCGCAATTTAGAAAAATTTGCATTTATTGAAATTAAGTGTTTGCGCTTGGAGGGGGGTATTTTTGGGACATGTCGAAATTGACATTTTTTTGCTAAACTGCAATGAAAACGTTTTTTTAAAACAATTGGGCTTCTTGGTATGGGAAGCGGCTGCATTGAGCGCTACACAGCGGGCACCACAAAAAGGCGCATAGCGTCACAGCTAATCATAGGTTGTGTGTAAAGCGGATTTGCGGGATCCACATTTCCTCTGTAAAATCAATTTACACAAATATGTAATGGAAACACAGCAACATTCACACACGGAGTTAGAAAGAGTCAGAGATAAGTGTCAATCAGTCAGACTTTATTAACTGCATTCACAGGATAACCAGTTCTTGTCTCTGACATTCTATACGCTAGGCACGTTATAAGTGTTAGTCACGTTAGCATGTTCACAATGTTTGTAACTCTCAATCTTGTTTGCAACCTGGGAAAAAAACAAATGGATAATGCGAAAGCAACTATTACCCTGACTATGCTAACGCTCAGCCTTGTTAGTAACACACACACAAAAAAAAAAACATGAACCAACACCGCTAAATGTTAGCCATGTTAACGTATTCATGACACCTGTAATTCAAAACCTTGTTTGCAACAAGACAAAACAAACAAACAAACAAAAAAAACAGTCCAACATCCGTTAGCCCTGTTAGTGTATTCATGATAGCACCCAGTCTTGTTTGGATCTTGAACAAGAAAAGACTGACATTTTGACAGAGTGCCGTGTACCTGAAAAATAACTTTGACATGATGAAGCACAACCAAAATTAATCCATAAATAAGGCAATTTCATTCAATATATATATATATATATATATATATATAAGTGCACAGGAGCATTTTGACTTTACAATACGTAGACAGTACATAAAAGAAAACCTTCAAGCAGACTGTCTTACCTTTTGTAACTTTACCTTTAGACTGAACTTGCAGGACACTTCAATAGACTACTTTTTGCTAAGAGATCACTCTTCAAGTATAGCTACATTCTGATAACGGTTAAAATGAACTTTTTGTGTTTCTGGCTCGCTTTCTGTCTGACTGAACAGAAACCAGATACAAAGACGATAAAAGTCATTTTCCAAGTCCAGTTCTAGACAGTCACAGTCATCTTTAATGCAGCGGCAGAGGTTAGCGATAACAGGAAATAAAAGCACGAGTACATCACAAGACGCCTAGCAGTTCTTGATAAAATTCTTGACTGCAAAACAGCCAGAACCTCTGGAAGTGCTTAGTACCTACCAAATAGGAGCCCCTGCGGTTTGCAGAACGTGCTGCTGGGCACGATTAGTCCCTTTGAAGACTGGAAATCAGCGAGCCCACTTCTGTGTTAGGAATCTCGTGGCATCCTCACATACATTTATCATGTGGGCTTCCTACTCACCCCTTAAAGAGATCTAGACCGCCCAAAGAACATCTGTCTTTCTGTTGATCTCTTCCCTGCTACCCTACAAGACACCCCTAATTGTTCAGCAAAGATTGGTCCTACAAATTAGTTTGTTTAGATGGTAAACAGAACAGTAAAAGGAAAACTTTCAAATATATCTTTGGAATATAACATTAATGTTTTTTAGAAGTACAGCTGCGGCATTATTTTAGCCATTCTTTCACCTGTGAACAGCCTTAAGATTGATGGTGTGGGACATTTTCCTCCCCAATCTTTACCAGCGCCTCATTGCGATGCAAGTCATTCAAGTGGGCAGAGACTACAACCGCTGTGATTCATTGTCCATGTCAAAGAGGTGTCAGCGGGCAAACGAGCAAACTACAGCTGCTCATTACAGACGACATCTGAATTAATGAAATGATGGACAGGAAAAAAAAAATAATAAGCTAGAGAAGCGACCCGTCTGCGAGAGAGGAGACGAGCATATTGATGGGCCAAAAAGCGGCCAAAGCTTCAATGACAACTGAAATGTCATCAGTCAAATCAGTCCTTCATCTCTCAGTGACTTCCATCAAATTTTCTTTTAGCCTAACATTGATTGACAGAAGAAAGACTGAATGTTTTCATGTGAACTGTCTGGCTGTACATTGTAGTGATGTTACATTCCCTCCAACCAGCATAACAAAGTCAATCCCTATGAACTTAATCACCTGTTTTTTAAACATGTAGGCTCTTCTCATGTGTGTAAAAGCTCCTGAAGAAATTGACCAGAAGAAGTATGTCTGTTGCAGGCATGTGGGCGGCTGTGAGGAGTGACTGGCACTTGCTCTAGAGCCACCAGATGGCAGGGCGAGGACCTAAGCCAACAGGGTGAAGGGACCCTGTGTCACTGTGCATCTGCAGCCCGTGTCAGGAATTTGGCAACGCCGCAATGTCTCCACTCAGAGACCAGCAGTCACGAGGATGAAAAGGCGAGCTGGGCAAGCGATGAGTCAAAACGCAGCCACACACCTGATGCTGCTGCTGACGTGCAGGGAATCAGTGGCAATCATCCAGATAAGATCTGAGAGTATCGATGGGAGTTAGAGGGAAATTGGCTTTGGCATCTGTACAGCCAACCTAAAGTTAGAGTTAGAGCTCATCAGAAAGTTCAGGTTAATTACAAACTTGGCAAGGTGAGTTTCAGCGCCAGAGAAAGTCTGTTTTGAATTTTAAGCAGTGTGGAGCTCAACTTTGATGTCTGACAGAGGCTTTTATCTTCCACTAGTCTTCAGTTATCCACAACATGTGGCATGTGCAGATTGACCTGTATTCATTGATTAGCCCCTTGACAGTTGATGTTCTGAGATACAGAAGTGTTGATTGGTAACAGCTAGGGATGTCAGACTCCTCTGCCATCTTAATAGGTCTATGAGTTCTAAGGAGAAATCAATGCAGCAGCTGGTTCATGAAATCTTTTTGTCCCTTTTTAAATGGGTTTTTTCGAGAAAAAGTTCCCAAACTGTTTAGAGCTGAGGCCCTCCGATGTATGGTTAGGTGTAAATAACAGGATAAGATTCAGAGTTTATACTTAAAACTACCTTTTTGTTTTCCATCTTGTGCTGCTGCTGCATGTTTACCAGTGCAGGTCTATATATAGGTAACTACCATAGGATTGTTGGGGAAGTAATTTCTGTTCTGTCTAATGGGAAATAATCCCAAAATAGGATGCCTTAAGTAAACTTTACACCATTCCAGGAACATATTATTCTTATTTGCTGAATTCAAACTGTGCACGAAAAGGGGTGTGGTCTTTTTTGATTGACAGGTGGTGGTCTTAGCATCAGTTCTACAAGGCCTCCATGATGTAAATTGGACTTTTATCTCCCTCCCAACTTGACGCCTTTTTGACTTTGCGTAACTTAATCTAAACCCACTCTTTAAGACCTACTCCTGGGAATGATGTTTTTGGTCTTTTTAACTTGTTCTTGAGAGCAATTTTTCCAACAATAGAGGATATGTATGAAGAAAATTATGCGTAAAATTGTGTTTCTGAGGATTTCTTTATTTAAATTGCTGATCAGCAGCTGATAAAAAAAAAAAGATTTGAAAAAGATTATATTTGTGATGTAGAAAATACGCTGGCTGGGCCATAAGGTCCCTGCTCTGCTTCATTCTGATGCATCCAGTTGGAAACAAATAGATCCATGTACGTTTTTGAATTCCTCATCTGAGCTACCATATGGCTCTGTCAGGCTGGTTAGCTCCAATATTGTTCGCCATTTTTGTTGCACCAATAATGTTACTTTGGGAGTTTGAGGGTTGTAAGTTAGCAGGATAGCGTGTAAACACAGAGCTGCCCCTAGTATAGGCAGAAGTGACACGTCATGCTCGAAAGCATCGGTTCTAAGAATTGCTTCCAGGTAGGGAGTTGAAAGAGTCAACTCTCAAATCCTTTTTATTTTTTGCTGTGTGCTCTCAGTCTTGTTCTCATCCTGATCTTCCATTCATTTTCTTTACCCGTAGTATCCACTTCAAGGCACAGGGTTGCATGTTTTTAAATTCTTAAAAAAAAGAAAATACATGAAAATTTTAAGTAATAAAAAAATAAACAAAACAAAACTAGCATGCAAACATTTGATTAAAATATTTAATTAAAAAAATGGTTTGTAATGTCATAAATGCAAAACATGTGGTAATTCTTCTTGTGTACACTACGCATTAAAGCATTCTTTTAACATAAATGCTTATTTTTTGCAAGATTATAGTAAAATAAAGGCCCACAAAAAATCCTTTGTAAACAGTCAAGAATCTCAAGACTTGAAAAAGGAGATTCTTTCCAGGGAGTAAAATCTAGAGAAACCTCCCAAGACAGAATTGAAGTGCCCTAAGGGCGTTGCATATCTAGGGGGGCGCCAGAAAAGGAGGAAAAAAACAAAAACAATGGGATCACCTCCATTACTAAAACTAGTAGGTCATTATGTCCATATTAGAGAAGAATACGCCCTCTTCGATTTATCTGCACAAACCCTACTAAGTTGTAGTTGCCTATTAGTTGAAATTTACTGACTCAACACGCCAAACTGTCGAAAACATCCTGGTGCCCAGAGGAAGAAAAAAAATAAAAAAAGAAAAGAAGAGGAAAGACATGACAAAGACAGAGGCACGTAAAGTAAAGATGATTTCAGTCAGTCAATTATATTACTTTGCTGTTGCAGAACGATTGATTAAATCCTTACCCGTTAGCATAACGTCAATAAATAGTGCAAGTGCACTGTCTGTTAGTTTTAACGTCAGTTTATATCACAGAGGGTCCTTTTGTTATGGAAATTATTAAGGTAGCAACCCCTACATTATTTTCCTCAGGCAAATGTGTAAATATTAGGGATGTAATGATTCAGTCAAGCTCAATTCGATTCACAGTTTTAAAGTCACAAATTCGATTTTTTTTTTCTCAACTCAATGATTTAAAGGTATTTTAAGGCCAAATACGTTTTGTTTTAGCGCCTAACATCAAACTGTCTGTTTTCCTACTAACAGAGAAGATTCAGTACAAATAAACAATTATACATAATACTGATGATCATAAATCCTTTCATACTTATGCTCCATGGGAAAGACACCCTGCTGAAGTTTCTTGGTCCATCTTTAGCAAATCTTCTTATTGCAGCACAATCCAGAAGTGATTCAGCAGCATCTCATCCTTCTTCTCCTCCGATGGACACAGCTCACTGGCCATCTCCTCAAGCTGATAAGGTAACTGCTTCCTGCTTTGAGAGTCTCTGGCACTCTTCCTGTTACAGCTGAAAGAAGCCTCTCAAAGCTCATATTGATTAAAACTTACAAATGCAAGAACTTCTCAATGGAAGAAAATAGAAAAGTTTATTTGCCACCACCTCCCCATTCACCTGCATGTACCCGTTTGAAAGAATCTCCTTTAGTTCCAGTGTTGACATTCTCTCTACTGCTATAACTCTTCAACTGTCTAAACAATTAAAATAATTCCAGTGGATTCTTGTGTTAGAATTGTTCATGTAAACAGTTGAAGATTTACAGTATGTCTACTAGTGTGTTATTTAAGTGTCGCCGGCAACATCCTGGGTGTTAAAGGGTTAAGAAAAGTTACAGTCACTACAGGATATAGTGTCTACACACTTCTGTTATTTTCAGCAGGACAGAAATCTCACAAAATTATAGTTCAGCCACCCTGAAGCCCATCTTTAGGGATTTGTCAAACAGGGGCTGAACGGAAGAGTAAATAGAAAATATGTAGCTTGTCACTATGCAGCTGATGCACCACCCTGTTCTCTCAGTGCTTGTGTTGCCATAAAAACAGCAGTGTCTGCCAGAGGATCACGGGAAAGCCTGCAAGATTCTCTGTTTTTGCTGTGCAGTCGTTTCAATTCGACTTTGATTTCCTGAGAGCAGCCGACAGGCCGAGACTAACCAGCTCACGGAGAGAGCCGCTGATCAATATTTGAGCAGCTCAGCGCTGCCTGAGCTCCCCGGCCATGTCATGCGGGTCCCCGTCGCTCTCTCAGGGACGAGAGCCAGGACATGCCGCGCTCTTTGAGGCCTGCTTACTAAGGTGATCCACTACCAGCAGCTCGAACATCCACTGATTCATTATAGATGAACTCGGGAGTTTGCTGGCAAGGGTGAGTGAGCAGCTGAAATAAAGAAGGTGGTAACATTGCTTTCTCAGAGGACAAACATGTAAGCACGCTGGGCATGTGCCAAAAACACAAGCGTTTACATCGTGAGCCACGGAAACAGAAACACTTGGAGGATCCTCCTGGGGACTTGCAAGCTGCCAGCCCAGGACCACCTCGTGAAGAGGTGGGTGGATGACAAAAGAGCGACACTTCTGTCACCACTCACAATTAAAGGCTTAAAGGCGTCAGCCGTGGCAGCGGCGCTGGTAGCTTTGAAAATTATAGAGCGCCGCCGTGTTGGTGTGTTTCAGAGCGAGCTACCCACACAAACGCTCAAATTACAAATCCAGCAGAGCCACTTGAGCGAAGAAGTGGGAGTCTTTGATAGCATTTCTTCAAAGTATAAAGTTTCTGTCTATCCTCAAAAACTTTCCTGCAACACCAAGAGCACAAATTTTCAGATTCCTCGTATTGACAAACTGCAGCACAGTTGCGCAATTACTTTCTTGTAACTCTTTTCCTCATCTTTTCAAATCAAGCAATACTTTGATCAGTGTCCAATTACGCAAGAGTGAGTGCAAGATTGTGTTGCCTCGTGGACACTTTGGAATATGTTATCATCTGGATGCACGCGGGGCGCTCATTTATTTTGTTGTGCTTGTAATACAGTGTTAATTAGAAGAGGGGAGGGACGCTTAATTAATGCTTGTGGGGAGGATTAAGAGCACGAGATGCAATCGCTTTTAACGTGTCAATTAGTGGCACGAAGGTATAAAAAAATAGTCACATAACTGACAACATACTGAACTCAAACATGAAGCTAACAAGAAATATTTGTCAAAGCAGCAAATAGGAAATTGTGGTCCAAAAAAACAACTTTATTTTCCACTCTTTTGCCAGCAAAAAGCCCAAAAGCTTCACTGACAACCATCAATGTCTGGAGGTGTCACAGGACATCGCTAATGTCAGATTTGACTTCAGGTTCTGTTCTCCTGTCTTGATCTTGTGAGCATCTCTCAACCTCCTGACATGAAACTGTAAATTTATTTCATTCACTGTTTCCTTGGCAACTCTCTCTGAGAGCTTGGAAAACTTTCAGCTGGAGAAAGAGTGCAGTGGAGTCATTATTTACTGCAGGGCTCAAGCTCTGATGTTCACTGACACGCTTTACAAGTGTCGCCTCCTTCATTTCATGTCTATTTCCACCACTCTCATCCTGATGTTTGTAATTACAGTCTCCATGGCGATGTTACTGGTTTGGTCGCTATCTGAGCTAAGATTTTTCCATCCATCTATCTTCTCTTGCTTATTTAGGTCCAGGTCGCTGGGGCAGAAGTCTAAGGAAAGATGCCCAGACCTCTCTTTTCACAGAGACATCCTCCACTTTCTGCTGAAATAACTCAAAGACGCTTCCAGGCCAACTGGGAGACATAGTTACTCCAGCATGTGCTAGACTTTCCTTGGGGCTCGGTCTCAGCTTGGAAAACCTCCCCAGGGAGGCATCCAGGAGACATGTGGAAGAGCGACTGAACCACCTAAATTAGATTCTCTGAATGTGGCAGTAGCTCTATTCAAACTTCTCCTTGAAGATTTAGCTCCTAACTCTATCACAGGTTTGATTCCTGCTTTGCCCGCCCATGTGTTGAAGTGTCCTTGGGCAAGACCCTGAGCCCATCATTGCTGCTGGTGGTTATGAGGTGATAGCAGTGTTCAGCTTTGGAGCCGTCATCAGTGTCCTAATGCGCGTTCAAGCGTCCACTTTCAATGATAAGTCTATGTAAATGCACTAAGTCCATGTTTCTACAACCCTTGGTGGCTCTACGAACAGAAGGTACGTTGAAAGTTCAACCAGGTCGAATTTCGACCAATCAGGGACTTGAATTTGATAGTTATGTATGGATGGTCCATCCATCCATTTTCCTCCGCTCATCCGGGGGATCATGCAGGGGGAACAGTCTAAACAAGGATGCCCAGACTTCCCTCTCCCCGGCCACTTCCTTCAACTCCTCTGAGGGCACCCTGAGGCATTCCCAGGCCAGCCGAGAGACGTAGTCTGTCCAGCGTGTCCTGGGTCTTCCCCCTGTGCCTCCGCCCTGTGGGACATGCCTCCTGGACACCTCCCCAGGGGGCCCGAGCCAACTAAACCGGCTCCTCTCGATATGGAGAAGAAGCGGCTCTACTCTGAATTCTCTCCAGGTGACCGAGCTTCTCACCCCATCTCTAAGGGAGCGCCCAGCCCACCTAGGGGGGAAGCCCCCCTGGAGGAAGCTAATTTCAGCCGCTTGTAGTCAGGATCTTGTTGTTTCGGTCATGATCCAGAGCTCAATTGGAACGAAGATTGACCGGTAAATTGAGAGCTTTGCTTTCTGGCTCAGCTCTCTCTTCACCACAACAGACCAGTGCAGTGACTGCATAACGGTGGACACCCCTGCAATCCACCTGTCGATCTCACTCTCTGATCTTACCTCACTCGTGAACAAAACCCAAAGATATTTAAATTCCTCCACCTGAGGCAAGATAGATGTCCTTTTTAATTTGGAGAAGCGTTATCCATTTGAAAATTGATCATGGAGGAGAAATTAATAGATTTGTAAGATTTGCACCACTTTAGCATTGTAAACCAATCCTCTCCCAACTGTAGCTGACAGACATGTGTTAGTAAACAGTAGCAAAACAACAAGGAAGTCCCTCCCTGGTTGTTCAGTGTGAACACCGTGGACTAAATACACACATTTTAGGATATGCATCACATGTTTTCTGTGAACGTAGCATAAGAAGGTAGTAAGGTGCAATATATGTAAACGCCAATTTACCATTTACCTATTTTAAGGGAGTATCCAGCCACTGAGGGAAGAAAGTATATTTTAGCTTTATGTTTCCAGAATCTTGTCTTTTCTGTCATGACCCAGAGCTAATGATACGAGGTGAGGGTGAAAACAGTGATGTGATGGTAAACTGAGCTTTACATTTAGAGCTTTACCTTTGACTCAGATCTTTCTTAACCACAACAGACCACCTGCCAATCCTATTCTCCACCCTTCCCTCTCTTGGGACCAAGACCCCAAGGTACTTAACACTTCTTCACTCGAGACAGGAACTCCCCATCAACCTGGAGAGGGAAATATCCTTTGTTTCTGGTTGAGAACCATTACATACAACGTGTATGTGCCAAATCTTATTCCAGCCACTTTACATTTGAATGTACACCTTACCCAAGCACATTGAGTGTCCTGGTTTAATAAAGCCAATAGAACAACAAAATCTACTAAAAGCAGAGATAAAATTCTGCTGTCCCCAAATCAGACTCTTTGGCCCTTGGCTTTGCCTCAAAATTCTGTTAATAAAAAATAAACAAATAAAAAAAATAAACTGTTGACAAAAGAAATCCCTGCTGAAGTCCAACTTACATTAGGAGAAGGTCCAACTTACTGCAGGCAATACAAACTGGTTGGTCTGGTGCCAAAGACACCTGACAGTCCTTTCTTTGTAGGGAGCCCTAGACTTCATATTACCAGAACACTGGGACACAGCAAGGGGCAACATCAAATACTTTTTCGAAATCCATAAAGCACTTACAGGTTGGAGGAGTGGTCTTCCTTGAATTCTCAAGTATTTTTGCATCCTGCTCAAACTGCTGACACCTTTCATCTGCTTCTAAGCACCACAATCCAGCCAGACTTTATAGGACTGCGTCTAAAGCTTGACAACATACCTTACTTCCTCCAACCACCACCACAGGATGCCACTCTGACTGCCACCAGAGACCTAACAGCCACAGCTTTGACCAGCAGTAACAATGGAGATTAAAAAAAAAAAAAAAAAACCGTCCACTTAGACTCAACGCCTCCAGCATCCCTTGGTAGCTGTTTAAAGCTTTGTGGAAGTTGAATCCACTTCTGATAGTGGGGTCACGCCTCACAACCAGGTGGTGATTGGTTGAAAGCTCAAACCCTCTGTTCACGCGAGAAACCAGGACACATAACTGAAGGCCAGATGGCATTACTATGATAGTCATTGACCACCTAACTAAGGTGTTCTGGTCCCACATGCACTAATGGACATCCTTTAGTTTGAACATGTTTGACAACGTAACACCGCTTGTGTTCAAACCCAATTCTACCCGTCCAAGTTTCACTGTTTCACTGCTCTTGTGTACATTGGAGTTTCCAAGTAGAACAATGGAGCCCCCTGTTAGAGCACTTTTTCTTACCCCTTCTAGAGACTCCAAGAGTACGTACCCCATTCTCTTGTTTGGCTTGTAAGACAAGACGACGATAGTAAAGCTGTCCCCGACCTGGTGGCGCAGGGATGCTACCCTTTCATTGACTGTGGTTAACCTCAAGACATCATGACTGAGCTGGGAGGCTAAGAGCAAACCCACACTAGTCCATCACTTTAGAGCTCAAACTGTTCATGGTGGTATGACCCCATAACCCCAACTATCTCTTGATGGTATTGCTCTTCCTCCTGTACAATTTTAAGCTCCTTTCCACTCATTGAAGTGACATTTTATGTTCCAATAGTTAAATTCTAACTCTTTGTATCATGCAATCGAGGCACCAGCCATTGACTGCTGCCCATTTGACATAGCCCTGGCCTCCTGTGGGTGCAGGGTACTATGGGAGGAAGCCTGCAAGTACCAAATACAGCAAAGCTATGATTTTCATTCTTATGAATGAGAAACAATGCATTTGATGTTTGTTCTTTGACAGAGTAGCAGGTGGAAAATGCAAAGAACTCTAAACAAGTGTTTGCAGAAGCTTGCTTTTAAATGCGTGCTTGAGCGCTAATTAGAAGTTATTTTAGCAGCTAATCATTGTTTTTGGTTCAACAGCCTCACAATGAAGCAAAGTAGGCAGTGAGGCCACATTCTTCCCGGTGATAAATCTAAATTTGAAAAGTGTGAAATTCAATAAGCCAAGTCTTTAATTACAGCCCATGTTCACTTTCTCCATTCATCCATGACCATAAGCTGAACGAGGCTGCTCAGAGCAGCTGCAGAATGCAAAGAGAGAGAAACATTTTCACCTTGAAGGGAATCTATAAATTATCAGCCGTCAAAGTCACAGGAGTCTTTGTTTACTTGCAGTTGTTAGACCATCATACTCGGCATTCAGATGCTGCAGATACTGTATTTAGCAGTCATGGATTCTGTAAGTTGTCTGATGGATTTGGTCTGTTATGTTCATCATACACTTGTAAGAGACAGAATGAAAAAAAATAGCCAGAAAATCACGTTGTTTGATTTTAAGGAATTTGTATGTATAATGGTAACAAAATTAGGTATTTGAAAATTAAAACTCAAAGCTTTGTCATTTAATCCTTGGTGTGAATGATGGAGCCCAAATGTTTCCTGTAGGTCCTCACCAAGTTTGCACCATTATTGCTATTCTGGTCCATTCTCCCATGCAGATCTTCTCAAGAGTTGTGATGTTATGAGTTGTTTGTTGCTGGACAACATTTTCAACTTCTACACAGATTCTCTATTAGATTGAAGTCCAGAGGCTGGTAAGACCATTCCAGAACCTTGAATTGCTTTTTGTGAAGCCACTCTTTTGTTAAGTGGACCACAATTCATTTTCGATGCTCTCACTGATGGAGGGAGGAGTTTATTATCAGTCAATGAGGGCCTGGTTTTGTGCTTGTTTGTAGGGGCAAAATATTTATTTTTTGCCCCCCTGTATATTTTATTACTCCAGAGAAGCTTTTACATAAGGAATCTGTGATAAAGTCAAAGCTGAAAGAGATAGTTATTCTTAAACCCGTATGAGCGTGTTCACACTGCACCTTTGAGGGTTGGTTATTCCTGTCTGTACATTTATGGAAGATTCCACCTACACTGGAATCATTTAACCAATAATACTATTTACTCACACACTGTTTAGTGTGTAAAGGTTAGGGATAACCCCCTTAAAACCAAACCGTATGTTACACCATTAAATTAAAGTTAATTGTTGCATCCCAACTGCATAGCACTGACTTTGACGTATAAAGTGTCAAACCCAAGTGTTGGAGAAATGGATTATTTCTTGCACTATTACATTACACCAGAGTTGGTATAAGTCAATTGTTTGGCTTTTCTTTATTGTTGCTCGCTTATTAGCAAATTTATAAAAAGAAAATTCCTGAATTTATAGTTTATTGTTTTTTATTATATAATACATAAATCATATATCAATCTAAAGCAAAATCATGACCCAAAAACCAAAGTTTGAATCTAAAAGTAGAGAAAGGGAATCTTTCCATCCCTAGTAAAGTTTTGGTTGTTCACAAGCCACACAAACACAATCAGTACAACAGTCTTTGCAAGAGAAAGGCTGAAGTGACATCACAAAATTAAAAGTAGTCTTTTTTTGACCATATTGTACCAGACTGATACATTTTTGGCTACTTTTTCAAATTTTAAGTCTTTACTTTTGCATCATTGCTGCACTGAGACTGTGAAATCCATCCTTCTCTGCAGCCACCGTCAATCACTGGCGATACCATGCAGAGCTGCTGGGCAACAGTGAGGCAATGGAGACAAACAGCCATTTCTGAGAAACAAAAAAACAATTCAAACAGTGAAAGCATTAGATTTCCTGAACGGTTTTGGATTTGCGTTTCTTCATGTTTGTTTGTAGCTTTTCAGCAAAGGTTCCATATGTTTTGTTGTTCTTATTGATGACCTGCTTGTCATGCTTTTTTTGTGTTTTGCTCATGGACTGTATATGAGAACTGGACTGAGTGACCCCCTCCAAATTGCATCTTAAACAGGAAGTACCCGCTGGTTCCTGTGGCCTTCCAACGAGTGCACTC
>NC_050531.1:18193892-18217611 GCF_002922805.2 Oryzias melastigma | reverse complement strand
AACAGGAAGTACCCGCTGGTTCCAAGAGACCAAAAGTAACATTTTTTTTTAACACGTTCTCACTATTCCTAGTTGTATTTTACAATATTTTTTGTCCTTTTTTATTTACTCTTTTGCTGGTTATTTACATTATAAACTTGCCAATCAAATGCTACAATTAAAGCATGTGGTCTAATATTGAACATTTGTAATGTCTGATTGACAGATTAGGGTGTGGCCTTCCAACGAGTGCACTCTTGATAGGCTTGAGTGGTTGCTATAGGAACGGTGACTCTGACCGACTTGGACAAATCAATGCTAATTGATGATTTCTGGTTCCTACATGACGATGTCAGGAAAAAATAAGGATTGACTTAATCTTGTTAGATACAGAAGTAAATATTTTTCCAAGGGTGACAAAACACTCACTCAGTCCAGTCCTCATATACAGTCAATGGTTTTACTGTCCGTTGAAATTCTCTTAAAGTCTTTTTCCAATATTGACAATTCCTTATGTTAAAGACTGATTCTCCACATTTACTCGGTTTACATGAGCATAATACTAAATATATACAGTATATAACTTCTTCTTTTAAGAAAAGAATATATATGTTTTGCAGAAATAACTATATTTTTGTACAAATGTTAATGAAAATACTGTGAATAAACCACCGTCAACAAAAGCACATCCTTCTGTTGCAAAATACCTTTTAGTGAAAACATTAAAAATAATTATTCATTCTTCAGGTGTAGCACATTTACTAATTAGCCCTATTTGTCCATATCAGCCAGATAGAATACACTCAACAATATTAGCATATTACACATGTCTTATCATGAATATGACCTGACTCTGGTTAACTTAATCAAAAAACTCAATTAATTTGATTTATTTTCTTTAAAAAACAATAGAATATTAATGTGTTTTGGATGATTACTATTTTAGATCGCAGTCTTAACACTCTTTAACCCTTTAATGAGATGTCACCATTGACACCTAAATAACACAGGATCTTTGACATACTATAATTTTCAATTGTTCACGTGATCAAGGCGAATCAGATGATTCTAATATGGAGGAAAGCGGATTAACATATCTGCAGTCATATCACCAATATTGCTTTTTGGGCAACAGAATCAGCTGATATATATATACTGTATATATATATATATATATATGTTGATTGTGTAAGTATTTTGTCACTATAAAGTATTTCAGTAGAAGGCTATGGTGGCTCTAAAGTGCAAATCACACCAACAAGTCCCTCAATGCAAAAACATAAAAAAGATAAAATATCACAGGGACAATTGAAAAATCAAAATAAATAAGAAATAAAAAATAAATTCCTGAAACCTGAGCACAATTCCCCCAAAATAAAATGAATAAAAAGGAAACCTTTTGGAAAGTAATTTCCAGAAATCAAAATAACAAAATGAAACATAATAGGATTCTGGAAAAAGTAGGTATGAGACTTCACTGACTGGATGATGACGTTTGAGTTCTTTCAAATACGTCTTTAAAGTTGCATACTTATAAAAGTTGTATGATTGGTTCAGAGCATACAGTATCACTTAATGCCAAATATCTTTCATTTGAAATCATGGACAAGCATCATCATCCATTCAGGGATGTTCCATAGTACCTACCTTTACCGGTTTCTATAAATACAGAGCAAAAGAAATTAAGAATAAAATTAAGCAAAAGAAGAGTTTCCATTGCTTAGAAAGCATGAATGACATTGAAATCAACAGATGAGTGATTTTTCATCTTATCAATGACCTGGAGAGTTAAACAGCAGACCCTTCCCTTCAGAGGAAAGCATTGTCTTCCACATAACCTGTTGTCCTCCTTCAATGACTTTACTGTTTTCTTTATCCATTAGATGACAATCTCTGGAATACCAGAGACCTGGTTGGCCCATTGTGAAGATGTCCTTTCCTCCAGAAATAGATCACCTTGAAACAAAGAGTCGCTCCCGTCAGAGCCTTCGAAAACAGCCTCCTCGACAGACATGCAGGTGTTATCGGAGCCCCTCTCCTTGACTGACCTTCGGGATTGCCTCGCACCGCACGCCGTCTTTGTCTCGGAAATGGCAACAATTAGAGTCTGGAGCCAAGCATTGGGGTTATTTTGAACGTGTGAGGGGGGCAAATAGGGCGAGAAAGGAGAGCGCGGGGAGGGAAGAGACCTGGGAGAGCCGGCGGGGCCCGGAGCGGGAGGCAGGGAGCAGAGAGAGCCAGAAGGTCAGGGATAATTAGAAGCCTCTGTGGCCCTCTCAAGAGACTCAGGTGGAAGTCCACAGATGGGCCCTTGGCTCTCAGACCTCATGGTAAGGGGAGGCTGCACACAAACACTCTCACACACACACCTGAGGATGCTCTTGTTGAAGGAGACAAATAAATGAGAGCGCGCACAGATGATTTTCGGAAATAGAAGAACCACAAAACAAGCTGGAAAATCACAAAACCCTCATCTGATGATCAAATCCATATTTGAGGGATAAAAAAATTATATTTTATATAGTTTTTACTAGAGCTATCTATCAATCTATCTGGTGGCGATCTGATAGTCGAACTATTTTACCTAAATGTAAACAATATATCTGTAATATTCATTTGTTATCTAAAACTAAATGAAACTGCATGTCTTATAACAGAGAAACTCTTGATTTTTTTAAAGTGGCCCTTTTAATTTTTAAGACCCACTATGACCATCTTGGGATCTATCTTAAAAGCATGGGTCATTTTCTAAGACATAGTTTTTGCAGAGCGGCAGTAGTTCAATAGAAATGAGTTGTGGGGTGGGGCTGGAGTAAGACTGCCCCTACTTCCCATCATCCCCATTTACACGTTCTCCCGCTAGCTTACAGCCCCTCACAGTCCCAACCTAACCGGTGGAACTAAAATAATGAACAATATTTGAACCATCCAGTCGTCCAGTTTTAGACCTCACTGTGGTTCACCTTCAGCTTATTGTACTGAATCAACGGGGTAAAGCTGGCTTGTGATTGGATGTCTTTTTTGTTTGTATCGCTTTAAAAAAGGCAAAAACCATAAAGACACAACAGAAAGACAAAACTGACAAAGTTTGCCCCCCAAAAAACAAACAATCGATTTATACCTTTTAACCAACATCATCTTGTTTGTGTCTGCGGTTTAAAACCAATGCTGTTACTCAAGACTCAGTTCTTGATCAATTTTTATTTATTTATTTTGTATCTGTTTCTTTTACATCTGTAGTTTTAACAATGGTCTTGTGTTGAATCGGTGCATTCATATTTATTTGTTGGGTCAATGCTGCACTGCCACCAGTGCTCGACTTTAAACTCCCAAATGTCAGTTGTGTCGCCTTTTCTTTCTGCGACCACCAGAGAAACAAATTCATTACTGGAGCCGCGACCCGCTCGGCCCTCAGGTCAGGAAAACGTTTCCATAAGCCGCAGCGCTGACATTTGAGTTCTGGCCACGTTAAAATCGCTGTTTAGTTTGAAGTGGTTCAGATCAGAGTCTGCTGGGGTGTGCACTGGGATAGACAGCGTCAGCAGTATTATGATCCTATGATGATGAGCATTTTCTCACTACAGGAAGTACTTATGGCATCGACAGCTCCTGCAGACGACCTCAAAAGGCTGTCTGGGTTGGAACATGCTGATATAAGCGCTGCTGTCCCTCTGTCTTTGCTGAGTTGCTGAGCTGCAGACCTTTTTCTTTACTGCTACTGAATGTTAGAGAAGTAAAACCTTTATACTATGTTCACAACGGTCTCAGCAACACACAGTCAATCGACTACTAACAATGAAAAGCATATGGTCAAATCTGAATTCTACCTCTACGACTTGGAAAAATAGTGTCTTCGAGTTCTAATGGTACTAACCCTCGGTGACATCATCAATAATCGCCAGTCATCTGAGTTAGCGTGTAGCTTCCTGCACTCAGAAAATACACAACATGACTTTTACGACTTTGAAAAGACATGCTAAAACTAAAACGTCATTACTTACAATTAAATGTAAACTTCTATGCTTCAGAGCACACCCATGTGAAGAAACTCCAGTCACTTTGCTCAAATAAGTATTTCGGGCACCCTTTCAGTTTAAACGTCCCTTCAATTGGAGGAGTGGGGAGAATTCAGACAGGTCAGGACAGGACAGAACAGGTACCAGATGCGGTACCGGTTCTGGCTCTTTTCGGCCTCTGGTACAAAATGCACATTAAGAGTTTAACCAGTAGAACTTTGACCAATCAGGGACTCTGATTTAGTAGTAACCTATGGATGATGGATGAAATTGATCATGGAGGAGAAATTAACAATTGTGGTTTATACCCACACATAATTGTATGACACCAAGTCTTTCATATATCAGAGTAGAGCTGTGAAAGAAAGTCTGGAGCAGGATTCATGAGATTTGCACAGTGCCAACATTTTGCTCCAAGTCTCTTCCAGCTGGAGGTAAATGCGCCAGCATCGGGTAGTGAGTCCAGTGTGAACACCATGCTAAAAGAGCGTTCAAGAATCCCCATTGTGATTCACATGTCTAGCGTGTACAAAGTACTCCTGTGTGCTCACACACTCACTTTTAGATTAGTTTACTCTGGCTGGTTCTTCTCCAGGTGAACCCATTTTTAAACAAGTCAGAGTGCAGAGAACGTCCTGCTTAATATTCAGGCACTGTTTTACTTCAACATCTTCCAGTGCTTCGGAGCTGGGAGATGCAAATGCTGCGCAAACATCTGATGACAGAGGGTCAACATTGGACTGTGGCGCTGACAGGTGAGACAGTAGGAAGAAATTACATCTGATTGATAGTTTGCTTCTTGTCAGGAGAGCAATTTCGACCTCAGCAACCGACAGGATTGACAATTTCCCTCACAGAGATCCTGGGCTTCGCTTCACTGCCATGTAAATAAGTAGTGTGTGTAACATTTTAATGAGGGAAGGGGGGAAGCAGGACTAAGTGGATGTCTTGGGTAAGCTGCGCAGGTCACTTGTAGTAAATCTTTGCATGATAGATGGGGTGTAATTGCTAAGCTTTGTTTAATCTGAAGCTTAGTGTTTGGCATGCTAATTTGGCATCGCGCGACATGTAAATATCAGCTAAATGTCACGTTCATTAGGGGCTGTGCAGCCATGTTGATGAGCGGCGGCCCTTCGAGCCAGCTGCGGTGGATGGAGATGACGGGACAGCCTGGAGACGGGTGGAGCTGACGGGTATCCCCTCCATGGGCCGTCCTCTGAGGGTTGGGTGAACATCTCAGTGCTGTCTGCAGACGGTCCTTCACCAGCTTTTTACCCTTGCTGCTAATGACCACCGACATGAAATGCCAGCTTTTTAGGATGTGTCATTTTGATTAATGAAGAAGCTCACTGAAAAACTAATCAGTCTTACATCATACATCAGATCCGGTAGGTCTTCCTCTTAAAAGTACCACTTGGATCATGTCTTGATCAATTTTACAAGTGTTACCAGTGGTCTTTTAATTATGATTATGACCATTTTTAACTAAAATAAAAAAAATTGTTGTTTGCTAGGGCATAGTTTCTACAAAGCAGCAGTGATTTGTTAGAAAGTTGTGAGCGGGACCATTGGCGATAGCAACCCCACCCCCCCTTCCCATCCTTGTTGCTGAAAGCTCTCAGTTTCCCAGTGTTGAGAGTAACGCCGTTTAAGTATGATGCCGTTACTAAAAGTGTCACAAGTTAAGTAATAGGGTAATGTAACCAATTACTTTGATCCTCAAAACGCCAGTTTATGATACAAGTCATAGAACATTACTTCACAGTTAATTGATTTTATTTTTTTCCTTGAGTGCTTCACAGTCAAATTTGTGATCACAATTGCTGAAGGAGTTAAGTGGGCGGGTGCATGCTCTCCATGCCGCCTGGATCAAAACAACAAGTAGTGGCAGGAATGTGGAATCTGGTGACAAAAGTGTTTTTTTTTAGGGTGGAAATCTATCCTGTGGATCTAGTCGTCGTCTACAAGAGGATTCATCAGAGTGGAGTGGAGTCCGGAGATTGTTGCCGTAACAAATGCAATCTTTTTCCAAGAAAATGTTTTTCGTCTTCTCCTGACTGAATAAAAATATACCCAGTAATGCAATATTAATCTTAATTTTCTCAGTATATGAGGAAAAAATGCCACAAGAACACGTAAAAAAACCCCAAAAACAGGATTTTCATTGGTGTGAGTCTTTAAAAATCAATTCAGGTGTAAAAATGAATATTTTCAAACAGAGTGGACTGCTGAGGTTTGTCGCGTTAACCTCATGATAAGAAATCCCCAAGTCCCTTTGCTCTGCCAGACAACAAAATGCAGGTTCAGCTCAGTTCAATCCATGAGTATTGATGCACGCAAGGTCACCCAGATGGCCAATATATTGCTACTTCCTGTTCCCATTATCACCCATCCTGGGATTTTCTAATCTGTCTCCATTGAGAAAGGAGCTCCCTGTGGTTTCCTGCTGGTTCTGATTGGCAAAACGGCAGCTCTGGCCTTTCCCTCTCTGGAGATTTGCACAGAATAATCCGTTGTGTGTGTGTGTGTGTGTCTGAGTGTGTGTGCCCGTTTCCTTATAATTAGCTAAATAACATTGCAGTTGTGTAGGAAGCCATCTGTCCAAAGGGGCGGAGCCGAAAATAAAAGGTCTCACACTTTTAGAAGGCGCTTAATATACAAATGGACAGATTTTGGAGCTCATCAGGTGATGCACACTCTTTTGTTATTAGATATGCTCATTTCACCTTTTTTAAAATAATTTAAAAATAAATAAATGAGTGATAAATCAGCATCAAATGAAATAAAGACACAAATAGTGGAAATGTATTCACAAATGTAATCTTTGTGGTTATTTTAAGTCAAATCTCATCATAAAACAAAAGAAAATACTGTAAAAAGCCTTTACTTTTTGACTCCAACATCCCTGCTGAGAACCAAAAATATCACAATACTTTACAAAATACTAAAAACTGCGGCTGTGCTGACTTTTTCTTCTCTTCTCAGTTCCACCTTTCAATCCATGTGTCAAAATATTGCAACTTTTCTCCCCTGCGGGGCTCCACACTATGACTGATCGCTGCGATCTGTTGAAATTTGGGGTGAATTAGGCACACAGCCTGAAGCGGAGAAAAATGTGCATCCGTCTGGAGAAGGAGAAAGCTGCATGAACAGAGGTTTCCACAAAAACCTGATTTTCCACGGTGGAGAGGTTGTAGAGGGGACATAACGTTGTCTTGCTCCACTGCAAAGCCAGTTTTTAAAAATTAGAAAATAGGTTTATTTTTTCTTTTTGCCTCAAATGAGGGGAAATCAGTTAAAAAAGGAAGCTTAATGAGTAGAGGAAGTCTGCAATCCATACTCGCAAAACTCGCTTTGTCTGTTGTGCACATTGAAAGCTGCTGCTCCCTCCACACTTGTCTCTTTAAACACATGAGGCAGCTCATCGATCCGCGATATTGAGGTGGGTCACGGGCCGACCATTAGTTTACACGGACCCGAGCAGAACAGGAGGAAATGGGTGGGTGAATACTACCTACTGGCTTTTTAATAAAAGACCAGTGAGCTCTCGTTTTTTTTTTTTTTTTTTTTTTTAACCACATCTGCAGGGTGTTGTCGATTGATTTCATTCTTCCACAAAAAAATATTGATAGGCTTCATGCTCCATGTCGGGGAAAATCGATGACAAGATGCAAAAAAAAGGGATGGAAAACATAGTGATGGGTAAAAGATGGATTGATAGAGGAGGAGGGGGTGTTGCTTTTAGCAGCTCCTGGTGTTATGCAGGGCGATAGGAAGTTCAAGCCAAGAAAGCTTGAACAGAGTGTCATGTAGAGGGAAAGAGAGTTAAGAAAAAGGAAAAAGATGAAAATAAATCATCAAAGAAAATCTTTACTATGAATGTAGGCAATGCACAAAAACTAAACTGAAATAAAAGAGACTAACAGACTAACAGCTAAGGTAAGGATCGTGAAACAAAATCCAAAAGCAGCCCCAATAGACCCATAAGGGTAGCTGTGACTCGGGCTTAAACAACAAAAATATTTCGCAAAAGTCATGCAGTTTCAGCATCAGCGCACATGGTGGCAGTGATTCTCAAAACAGTTGTGGTCATGATTAAAAAAAAAAAAAAAATCAAATAAATTCTCAGTCACTTCTGCAATAGTGCCTTATCAAAACACCAGGTTTACTGATGGGTTAATGGTTGGTGAGACTACATACAGCTACGTTTCCATATCAAAATGTGCAAATTAGATCTACAACGATAAATTTACCTAATGAAAACGTGTCATTCTCCCCCCAAAAACTTACATTCATTAAAAAAAAAAGTTTTCGCACCTATAGGAGGTGGTTTTTGAGCTGCATCAAATCTGACATTTCGCAAAAATCCAATGGACACATTTGTTTTGAATGAAATGAGTCACATGGCCAACAGCGACTGCATCACTGAGGTCCAACAGTATCAACCAGCGCATCAAAAGTTTAATGCATCATGCGGAATTGTGGGATCCATGACTCCTCTATAAAATCACCAACCGGATTTCCCAAAATCATTGTATCCCCAACCACTACCACGTAACTTGCTGCCCCATGACCTGAATAAGACACAAGTAAAGTGAATACAGTTCCCTCGCTTATCACGGGGGTTAGGTTCTAAAAATAAACCTCAAAGTAGGATTATAGTTGTATTAATGTACACTACGCACTTAATACACTTTTCTCAGACAGACATGAACATTTTTAAACTTTCCCCCCTTTTTAAACAAGTCCTATATATATATTAAAGCTGTGAACATTAACGCACACAATTAATCAGGAAGAAGTCCTTCGCTTCAACTCGGCGGTTCAGGCTTCCACAGCGTACGTTAAAACAAGAAATTTGAAATAAATAAATTTTCAATTGTTTTTTATTACCTTATTCTTGTTATGTTTGTGGTTTAAATCACTTTTCATTTTACCTGGTAAAACATTGTGATTATCCGTGATTAATCCCAACACAAAAGTTTGATTTTTTTGTAATCGATTCACAGCAGTAATTAAAAATTAATGTTCTAAATGTACAGTTTTGTGTGTGATTTCAGTTTGTGGTTATTCACATATAATGAGTTGTTGGCAAATACTGAGACAAAAAAAAACTATAGCGATTGATCGCAATAAATGTTTTCCAGGTCTTTGATTAATTAGTTAATTTTTGTTAAACGATTCCGAATATATTCCTATATATATTTTGATTTTATATATATAAGCGAACACTGTAGTTTGAATGTTACCTCTCAAGAGTTCAGATGAGCCTTTTACACCAAACAATGTAGATTACCCATTGAGGAATGAAAAATACAACAGCATATAAATGTACCATAATATAAACGGGACCTTTGAATCCAAAGAACAGGCAAATTGAAAAGAAATAAAATGAATCAACAATTTAAAAAAAAGAGAAATTGTTAAGGAAACACAGGAAGTGCAGAGCAACTCTAGGCAGTGCAAAGCTAATTACCCTCTGAAATGTGAGCAGAATCTGTCTGTTCAAACACAGAGCAAAGGTGAATCCATTTGTCTCTACTCACAAAAATCTTGAAATGAATCAAATAAGGACTTCAATCATTTTATCCATTTCACTGCCCCTCCTTAATTAGATACAATTTTTCTAAATGTGTGCATAGATTGACCCAAGTCCCTCTAAAGTGTTTCTCAGATTCAAACATTTCCATGCGTGGGCACACTCACCACCGTCATCAGTCCGCTTGCTGTGCCCATTTTGGGACTAAATTCATTTGTATTTGAGAACCGATCAATGCAGCTCCAGGAAATAAACCAGACAGGATTTGTTTCTCATCCGTTTCTTGTTTTTTTTTTTTAAATGTCAAAAGTTTCTGATATAGTTGCAACAAAGATGGTAACATTTGCATCATCCAGATACTTTAGTCTTGTAAAATGAGTTTTTTAGAGTTCTTTAAGGAAGTATCAAAAACTTTATAGAATGTTGATAACATAACAATAACTAATATAACAAATCTCAGACCTGATCAAATATCATAACTTTATAAATAACATTGACAGATGTAGTAAATTCAATTTTATTACTATGAATGGATCTGATTGTCTCAGATCATGTGATTTTTTTTGTCAATAATTTATTTAAGAATAATTTAAAAATATAACCAAGCATTTTTACCTTAAAAAAATTGAGCAAATCAGAGTTTTTATACACGTTTATACATTAGCCACATTGGCATGTTTTCAATAACTCCCAACCTTGTTAATAACTCGTAAAAAAATGAATAAATAAATAAAAGGGCAGTCTGACATCTCTACACGTTAGTCGCATTCACATATTCACAACAAGACCCAACCAAATATCAAATATCGCTTCGTCTACTTTCTAAAATCGCTTTGACACCAGTAAGCAAAACCAGAATTAATCCATAGATGAAGTGCTCCTGTTGTTTTTTTTTTTTTTTCAGAGCTTAAGTGTGCCTTATAGTGCTCAAAATAAATTAATTCTCTTTGAATGTATGTGATACTGTGATTGTGCATAGATGAACACCAGTATCTCACTCTGACAGAGGACTTCTCCACACAATTTTGATTTGCCTTGATTTGTCTACTCCACAACAAAAAAACTTTCTTTACGGTACATCTGGAGGCAACACCTGAAATAAGGTTCTGCAGCCAACGGTGTTTGTGTCAGTTCAGGTGTGAACAGCAACTATTCTGAACCCCGGTGGGCCATCCATCCGACGTGGCCACTCCACAGAAAATAATTTACCTTGGTCTTCCTCCTATCCGTCCTCCAGGACCACAGAGGTGTAAAGATCCTTCTGTCCTCATTTCATTTGATACAAGAGGTAGGATTCAGAGAAAAGAACAATAACAGAGGTGTTAGGAGGAGAGGAGCCAGTTTTTCTCTTACGCAAAATTGAGAATTTAAAATTTCATCAACTAAAGAAAATGTTTCATTATAAGAAAATTGTTTTATCAATTATATTTTCAAGCTAGTTACAGTATCTCATGTTTTTCTAATCTCTATTTTACCCCAAACTGATTATTTTTAAATGCTAATTAGATTCAAGTGCATGTATGGGTTTACTGGCAGATTCATACGTTTTAGAATGATTGCATTTTGGGTAATATGACATGGCTGTTTATATTTTGGGAAATGAGGCAGCAGAACAGATATCTGAGGCTGATAAATCAGGCTCTGAAGGGCACATTTACAAAGCTGGCCGAACAAGCCTGCAGCTTCAAATTATAAATGGCAGCGATGGGAGGGTCCAGTTCTTCAGGCACCGGTCCAAGTATGTGCTGATCAACACAAAAAGGGGCCAGCCACTTCTATTTAGTAATGGATGGTGAAGTCTGCCCTGAACATGGCAAATTAGCATTCCGTTGGTAACAAAAGGGCCTCAGTTTCTGATCAATGTTGGGAAAGTTTCTTTTAAGAACTAATTACTCACTATTTAATTGAAAAGGTAATAAAGTCAAGTCATAGTTGCAAATGCCCTTTACGGTTCTGTAGTTGAAAAATGGGCCAACCTGAATGGGACGTGCTGGTGGTCCACATGAAATAGCAAGGTCCTAGACGACTCGGTGAACCCATAGAACAAAAACGTTTATGCTAATTTTTCCTATGGGCATGCTGCAGGCAGCAGGTTATAGCGAACACTTAAAAAAAACATTAAGTGACACTTAGGTGAAATGCATTGATTTGTCGCCTTGTAACCCTTGTGCTATTCTAGGCAATTGGACGTTGGGAGAAGGGTAATCTGGACTCCACAAGACAGTGTGTTGAACTTCTTTTCATTGATATTAGATTTCCCCTGGTGTCCATGGGAGACATGAAATCCTGTCCACCTTTGTCATGGGATGGATAACACGCCAAAGTAAGGCTTGGGTCATCTGGACCCCATAAGATACAAGGTTTAAACCCTAGACACTACACAGGTACAAGTAATATTGAAAGTGTTTGGAGAAAGAGTTAAAAAGTGACCCTTTCAAAAAGCTAATATGTCTTTTGCCTTCTGGATGGCAGAGAAAAGGATAACCACGCCCATTTTGTGAAAAAGCTAAGAAGGGCTATTATGGACCAGAATCAGGGCTAATGCCCACAGATATCTAAGATGGTTCATCCATTACAGCAGAAATCTATCCAAGAGTTTCTAGAGGAGTTTGTCTTCTTCCTGTACTTGTAACTAGCACTCAGTGTTTTTCCTCATATATTTCCTACAGCCAAAAAAATAAAATGGTGAAATTTGACAAGTGGAGCATCCTTGCCCTCACACACACACATGCCTGCATTGTGCAAACATGAGGCATCTCTCTGTCAACCAAAACATTTAAAAGATGTTTTTGCTGGCAGCAGACTGCGATTGCATTGTCCAAACATGAGCTCACACTGTTCCTCAGCTTCAGTGGTCGGACAGAATCACTGTTTGGCTTTCTTTCTTCGTGGATTCGCATTAGGGAGAAGAAGGACAATATGAAACTGGCCAAAAATAATTCAAAAATTTCCTTTGCTGTCCATAAAATAGATAGTGTGGCCATGAAAGGGCTCCATGGCCTGCCAGTATAGTTACACTGGCCAAGCTGGACTGAATGCAAACCAGAAGAACCATGGGAGCCAGTTAACAGATCATTTGAGGGACCTGGCTGCATGATTAGTACTGGATCGTGATGAAGTAGAGGTTTAGTACTTCTCTGGATAAAGTTCCTTTATATTTTACTTTTAGTCCATGAAAGGAGATTTAGGTGTTTTTTTAAAGCTTCGACTAACTTTACTGATGGAAAGGCTGAGGTTATTGTTTCAAACAGTCGTGGTTTTGCTTTATGTCACATCTGCTAACAGGACAGATAGAAACAGAGATCACGGCCATGATGAGCACTGAAAAAAATCAAATTCTAAGACGTATCTAGTATTACCAAAACATTTAAATGGGTTACATATTCTCACTCCTAACTCATCATATATGGACAGATGGTTCAGGTCTCCTTCACGTCACTTTTTGATGTTTTGGTCCCCAGCTCGTTTTTTGATGTACTGACTGTCCGGTCTCCCAACCCTCGGGACCCGGTACTAGATATGGTAACGGAACCAGTACCGGGTTTAGGGTATCTATACCAGGTTAGGGCTATGGTATCGGTCTGGATCACCAGGGGTTGGGGACCCCTGATTTAATGGGAACAGCCAGCACATCAAAATACAACAAGTTAGGAACACCCAAAACATCAAAAAGTGACACAGAGAGGGCCCGAACCATACATCCCTATATGACGAGTTGGGAGTAAGAATGCATTGCGATAGGCTGTCAGACTACTCAAATGATGTAAAGAAAAAAAAGACGTTTTGATTTAAATAAAATCATTCTTTTAATGCATGGTTGATTATGTTAGTTGTGAAGGGTCATTTAGAGGTAGGGTTGCATTTTTAGCCGATTGGTGTGTCTTGCAGTTCCCTTGTGACTCCAACCAAAATTGATCATGGAGGAGAAATTAATACCCGCGGTTTTTGCCCCATTGGAATTCTATGACACCAAGTCTTTTTCGATTTGCACCTCTTTGACATTTCCGCTAAGCCTCTTCCAACCTGTGCGAGTATCTGGTAGAAACCAGGGGCTCCGCTTGGAATTTTGGGCTCCATGAAAATAATTTTTATAGGGCCCCTCACACAGCGCCAAATTTGCATTAGGGGCCTTTGTGGGCCCCTCTTCAGTCTGGGCCCCTAGAATCAGCCACCTTTACCCCCTCTTTTCGGCGCCCTAGGTAGCAACAATCCAGTATGAACACTGTATGCTTAAAGCACATCCAAGAACCCACATTCAGCACGTTCTTGAATCCGCATCACATGCCTGGTGTGTTAGTTGCGATACACTCCACAGCAAATTATAATGTATAACTCTGTACCTGTAGTAATAGAATACAACTCCGGGAGTTTCAGAAGGTTTAAACACACCTGGAAGTGTTTATTCAACAACTCTTGTTCTCTTTGGGCAGCAGTTGTTGGTAAAAATATATTCATCTGCATGGTTTTTTTTTTTTTTAAACGCCAACATAAAAGTTTATGTCTGTTTTAATATTCCTCAAATGAGGCCACCCCCCACCTCTTAGCACCTTATGAAAGACAATTTTGCATTTGGCCTTTTCTAATAGCATACCTGAGAGTCCTGCAGCTTTCAGTGTTAATTGGAAAAACTAAAAATATGATGTACAGGCACATTCAGGGGCAGCCTAATCTCTGCTAATGAGACCCTTGTAAAGCGTTGAGAGGGAGGCAGAGAATTTCAGGTCAACTCTTGCCTCCTCCTCGTCTTCCTAACACCTGCGTGCGGCGCCTTCTTTTACAAATAGACGCCCTGGCCTGTTGCTTCTCTCCCAGTGCTTTTTATTGCATCTGCTGCCCAAGACAAACAGCAATAAAGTCGAGGTAACCATGGATACACAAGCGCCATGTCCCTTTTTGATTTTATTTTTTTCTCTCTCTTCTTTTCCTGCCAATGCTTTTGAAACATCCTTCTTTTGAATTTAAGTGGCGGGGGCCTCTTAAGTCAGTCCTGTTCAGGGTGTACCCCGCCTCGCGCCCGATTACAGCTGGGATCATCTGCACCCCCCCACCCCACCCCCCCTGTGACCCTGAACAGGATGCAGCTCGTATTAAAAATGGATGGATGCTTGTATTTTTCTATCGTTCCTCAAGGTGATGAATGATGTGTGGGAAGAAAACAATGCTCAACAAATTAAAAAAAAATAAAAAGAAAACGGAAGACCACCAAGGTGAAGTTAGAAAAGAAAAAAAAGGAGAGAGGAATAAAAACAGCTTTTAAAGCCTTGACTTTTTATTTCTTTGAATGGAACGATTAGCAGTGGAAGCAATGAAGCTGCAAAAAATAAAAAATAAAAAAAAAAAAAATCACAGAGCATCCCTGACTTCTTGCACAGCTAAAACAAACATCCCCACAATGGAAAACATTAACAGGCAGCCTGCCATCCTGACTCACTGAACGCCTAATCTCCTGATGGAGCTAATGAACACATCAGTTAATTAGACGCACAGCTTTTATAGTCGCACACAATCCCACCACAATAAAAGCACACGTGTTAACCTCTTCTCAACCTTTCAAAGAACAACTGCCTATCAGTCTTTGTTTTCCATCTACCTCCACCCCCCCATGTGCTGTAGATTCAGTCCACCAAAGTACAATCATGGCAACCATGTATTTACTTCTCTTTGGTGTGGACAGAATGGGATATCCCACTGCTGCCACCAAATGGAGCTTCAAATTCACTTCCTTAGATGTTTTTCCCACTTTTTTTATCAATAACAGTGAAATGTGACACAGATGACAGAAAGCAGAGGTGCAATAAAAAAAAAAAAAGATGTGTCAGTATCCTTAATAGATTTTTCCCTCGCCTTTCTTAGAGATGACCTGCCTGTGGGAGAAGGTGTTTTCACCGATGACAGGTGAGAAGGTGGCCTTCTGAGACTTCTAAACCATTGGAATTGTGGCCCTCTGGCTTGGCTTCCACTCTATTTGAATTTTTTTTAACTTTAAAGCAGAATTAGTGGATACAATTCCCTCTTATGGACACATTAGACGTCTCCACCTTTTGTCTCATCATAAAGAAAAGCAATTACGACGTGATTCGTCATTCCAAAAGCTGCTGTGAACTCAAGTGTGTCTTCCTCTCCTCTGTTTGCAGTGTAGCCTGGAGAGTTGGAAAAGCAAGAGATTTCATTATCCTATTGTGAGGCCAATGCGGCTAGCAACAGAGTCACCAGGCAACGAACACGGGTGCCACGATCCCCGCGCTGCGTCTGCTTCTTCTGAAGAGTCAGTGTTTACAGAGCGCGTTTACAGCAACGCTGTTCGTCCACAAACATGCACACTCCAGCAAATCCCTCTTTTCAGTCTGTAAATCAGTTCTAATCCTTCTGGGTTTGACCAAAGTCCTCCAAACAAACATAATGGGCAATAAGCAGCTCTGCAGCTGGCAGTGTGTTGGCTTGTTTTCTCATGCTCAGATGACCCCCTACAATAAAACTATTTTCTTCATATGAGAGAGGAGGGTATTAATCAGATAATCTTTAGCCCCAGAGTGCAGAAACTATATAAGTATTTTATTTTAATTCCAACTTTTTTCAACCTTGGCTTGGTTGTGTTTCTTTTGTAGAATTTCTTTTCAGAATTGTGTGATTGTAAAGACGATCTTGTAATCAATCGGACAACATGGTGATGGTCACCCAGATAACATGTCATTATAATTAGATTGTAAAATTACATCAAATTGAATAAAAATAATAATAAAAAAATTACACATATATGCTAGATTCATCACTACATCCAATTGTGTAAAATATTTCCAAAGTTTTGGAAAAAGAGACAAAAGTCCTAAAAAAGCAAGCTGCAAAGCTTGGTTGTATGGCCCAACAGTGCCTTCCTTGAGGCCCCCTTTCTACTTTTCATAGCTGAACATCTGCCTAGTTACCCTGCAGGGTTGCATGTGACAAATTGACAAAAACACTTTTTCCATAATGGTTGCTTTTCTGTTGGTTTCTCTCCATAGCAACCATTAATTTTTTTAGTCATCTGGGGGTGACAAAAATATCTATTTAGTTTATGGAAGAATCTGCTAAAGTAGATTTTTTGATTTCCTTGGTAACTGAGGTTTTTTGTGAATTACGCCCACATTCTTAATTTCCTTATATGGCATGGTACATAGTTTTTTTCAGCTTAGGCCAGGGATGTTCACAATATTCCAGTTAAGCATGTGCGAGCAACCACGTTTGCGGACTTGTCAAATTTTTCCCGAAATAGCTTCCCAATGATACCCGATGAGTTTGTTAGTGGCCAATTGAAATCCATAGGGGGAGTTTAAATTTGAGTGGGGGTTGTAGACTTAATCTGGTGGCATGAGTGTGAAACAAAATTTTTATCTTCCCATACTGTGTGAAAATGTGACAATCATCAGATTTCGCACTTTGCTACAAAATGGCCACTGAGCAGGTTCTGTAGAAATTCCATAATAATTTCAAAACTTTCTCTGGATATCCCCAACATGTTTGTTTTGGTTTCATTAATATATTTTAAAATATTTTTGAGCTCCATATGAGATTACGGTCTTTGGCGGTTTACCTCGCTGTGATGTCATCATCTTTTTGTCGGAAGTCTTACACTGTCAAAAGTTAATTTTCACTAGATATGAGGTGTGTACAATTTTGCAGATTTTTTCACTTTTTGGCGGGGGTGAAATTTCTAATCAAAACTGTAGAAAGAAAGAAAAAATGTGAAAACAGTATGGTCCTTGGAGTTCAAGGGACATATGGGACATAACAAATATTGTGTTTTTTTTGTCTTTACTTTTAGCAAACTCCTTAAGTTACTGTTGTTCCTTATACTTTTTTTTCAATAAATACATTTTGATAGACTATATATATTACATATATATATATATATATATATATTTATTTATACAGGTTTAAAGTCCAGCTTACCATTTTTTGTTGTTGTATAAGACTGTAACAAGTAATTTTTCAGTGACAGCATACGTTTATAATCTATATACCCCACACTTTCCATCTATTCTTTCTTATTTTGTATGTCCTTGCAGGTCTTTGGGAACGCTGAGCCCTCCGGTGGTAACCCAGCTGAGTGTGGGCCAAACAATAAGAGGCTCATCAAATTCCGTCTGGCATGTGGTCCTGCCTTTCCGAATGGAGAAAGTAACAGCACCTGGTATCTCTTGTGCCTCCATTACGCTCTGCCAAGATTGGGGAAGATTGCTCTGCCAGAGAAATAACGCGGACATCCAGCTCAAGCGTCCATCACGCCGCGCATCCCATCGCCTCTCCTTTCAACCGCCGGCCAAAAGCAGTGCATGTTTCTTCAGAGATTCCCCCTTCTTCCAGGCTGGCCTTTATAGAATAAGTCATCACTGGTCTTTATCTCTCTAACAGTGGAGTATTGGCTTTTCTTATCACGGTTGAACAAACCACTGACACCCCCCCTATGCATTTCCTCCCATCCTTTTTGTATCTGGACTCAAGCCAGAAATTCTTGACTGCGTCCAGGTGTTCCAGCATCCGTGTGCAACTGTGCAGCCAGTTGTGGAATTTATCTACATCAAAGTGTTGCACGGCCTCAAAGACCCACTCAAATCATCTTTTGATCTATTGTAAGAGTGCCCGCAGTGGTCTTTTAATTATGTGTTTACTATTTTTAGCCAATATTAAAAAAAATACATTTTTTAGGACATGGGTTATGTCTGAATTCTCTCGCGAACTACTAAAAAAACAATACAGTGTGGGACTATGTAATGTTGTGGATTTTAAAAACAATTTGGACACAATGCTCTCTCCTTTTTTGTATGAACATTGCTATTTTAGGACATTTGTAGGAAGTATGAACATTTTACGATGACTATGATTCTGAAGATAAAAACTTGGATGGTTTATAAAAAAATAAAAAAAAAATGTCACATAAAAAAATGTTCATATTGAAATGCAATATGGTCTATATTCACCAATTTCATAAGCATTGATGCAGAGACTTGTTGGAAAATTTTAGGGCACAAATTATGGAATTTCAACAGCTTGACAAGATTTCAACTCTGTCGAGGAAGACGTTCGCCCAGCGTATTGATTAAGTCATAAATATGATGTTTTTGATTACATTTTTTTTGTCTGCTACTGATTCACAACAGTTTGAAAAAAGAAATACTGCAAAATGCAATTTTAATCGTATTTTTCTTTATACAGTATACACATATACATATATATACATATATATATATATATATATATATATATATATATATGTATATCACACAATTTTCATTGGAATGGGTCTCTAAAAACACAGGCACCAAGGCAATTGTCGACTCTAATCTCTTGGCGTGAGTGAATGTGGCCTTGTTTCGATTACCAAGAGGGCTCCTCAACCTCCAACTGTGGAACAGATTTGACGATTACATTTATCACCAGATGAAAAACTAAAAGCAACAATGTTTGTTCCTTTTTGTGGTTTACCAGTGACTGGCCAAAGGAATAATTTGTCAACAGATGGAAGTTTGGTGCCAAACAGTAATCAAAGGATTTGCACAGCTAAACAAAAAGCCTTCGCTGCTTTAAAAGTCAAAAGTGACACGATGTGAGCATTTCTTCTGGCATCTGTTTTCTCAGAAGATGCTATGAACTTTAGAGGCACAAGACGAAGAATGCAGGACATTAACTCCATTGTTCTCATCAAATGCCACATGCTAGTGGCACACAAAGACCTCAGCTCTCTTTCTTTCTCTGATGTCCATATCTTAAAGACCACCCACACAACCCCCCCAGTGCTTCTCCTGCTTATCTGTCATGCTTTGGATAAGATGTTGCTAGGCAGATTGGTCAGAGGGTTGCGGGGAAAGACTTCTGCTTGTTGGTTCGCTTTATAGTTTGAGGTTTTTTTTCCCCCTCATAGATTTGGAGGCAACTGAAAGTGCTTGTGGTGAAGAAACAAAATTGTTATTGATCTGATACAAGTGGTGCTACTAGAAGCTCACGGGGTACTAAAGACACTCCAGGGGGGACTCCAAATGAAAGAAATAGGCCATAAATATGGTATCAATGCAAGATATCCTCTTAGAAATTGAACCTATCTAAAAAAGTTGTTCATTCATACCTAAGACATTACTTATTATTATATAACTTAGAAATTATTAGCTGTAGTATGTCTTAAAAAAAAAACATTCTGCATTGCTGAGGGTCTGGCTGTCATTTTGAGATCTTTACCCCCTTAGTTCTTCTAAGCCTTCAGTTTTTGTGTTTGTTCATGCCTTTGTTCGCTGTGCAAATCACACCTTGCGTTTGCCTCGTCTGGCGTGGCAGTGCTCATTTTCTCCTGCCAGAATTTCAGATAAACAGGAAATGCCGATTTTTTTTTTGCTGTTTAAATAGCTAAACAAGTAACAAGTTCATTGATAAACACTGAGCCAGAAGGCTGTTCTAAAGCCCCAACCCGAGTGCAAATCTTTACATGGTAAATATAACCAACTATCTGGGCAAAAAAAGTAAGTTTTTAAAACCAGACTGTGAATGTTTTCTATTCTGTTGTACAGTTGGCAGATTTTACTTAGAAGTATGAGGTTTGATCTGTTGTGTAACGAGCCGCCAAGTGGTTATCTGGTGAACTGAACTGGGTTCAATTACTGTTAATTTGCACATGGACTCAAAGAACTGGACCGACTGATCCCCTTTCCCCTCATTCCAAGTAGGAACTGGCTGTAAGAAGCCAAAATCCCGGACTTCTATAGAAAAATAAACACAGTCTTTCTATTTGTCAGAATAACCATTCTTACTCTGATGCCAACTTTTACATTTTCTGGTTAATCTTAATTTTTTTTCAATAATTGTGTCTTTATTATAAGTAATTAAAGTTATGAACTGACCGATCAGTTGCCTCAATGAAAGTCTGTTGTCTCATGTTGAGTGTTTGAAACGTTTGGCAGATTCTCAAGACCCCGCTTTCAAGAAGTAGAGGGGAGACTTCCAATAAGCTCACCCCTGATTGGCAAGAATGGTTGCCATAGAAACGGTGACTTAGACTGACTCGGACCAACCACTGTTCACTAACGTCATCTGGCTCCAACATGGAGGTGTCCATTTCAGAAAAACATGGCAACCAAATAATTTTCCACAAATCATTTTCAATGGATGACATCACAATTACTATATAAGGTCAATGAAACTGGATCACTTTGACAGAAAAATCCTAGTTTTGGTATAAATCCTATCACTGTTTATCATTGATCCACCCACCAGGAAGTGAAGGATTTCATAATGTCTGCCTCAGTCCTATGAGTATGCAAAAGTTTCTCTGTTCATAAATTCACTCAGACTTTTATTGTCCCTCAGATCTCAACCCTTGATCTTAACCTGATCAACCTTTCGGACATAGAAACTGCAATCCTCAACAAGCAACAGCAGCTCTTAATGGGCTAATGAATCCAAGCACGCAGTATTAAGCTGTCCACCATTTTGGGTCATTACATTAACACTAAAACGAAGCGGAGGCGATAATGTAGCGCAAATTGCAGCATGGTCGGTTTGCTGCCCTGTCACTAATGGCTGCGAGTCCAGATTTCCATTGCACTCGGAGGTTTAATAGCGTTATTAAATGAGGGCAGAAATATATTACCACATGCATATGATGTAGGAGGTGATTTATTTGCACGGTCAGAGTAAACAATGTGTTTAATGCTTTATCGGCATTCCAAAGGGATTATCAACAGGTCGGTCAATAAAACAACATTGTGTCTCTAATAGGTTCAATCCAAACAATCGCTAATCAGAACGCAGGCGGGAGAGCTCACCCCTGATTCTATCTTGGGAAATCCAATATTGACAAGAAAATTAATGGCAAAAAAACTGAGTCTTTTTATCCTAAAGTCAACTAAAATGACGAGAAAAAAAGTGGGATCACTGTGGACCAAAACCATAAAACACAACTGACTTTAACACCTGAATCTGACAGTTTATCAGAGCGGAGGAGATATGGAGTGGAGTCCTTTCAAGCTGAGAGATTGGAAGATTTCATCAACTAAAGAGGACAGCTCCAGGAGGAAGAGGAAACAGAAGGATGGCTTAAAAAAGGAAGACGCGTGGGGTTCAGAGATGGTTCACTCACTGACACCCGATAATCAATGTGCTTTGGCTTGACAGCATCAGATGAGTTTCTGGGACACTGCGCATCAGATCCGCCTTGTCAATAAAAGCAACTTCACTTGTCCCCACGAGTTCAGACGTGGGTCAATAAAACAGAACATCAGAGATTTGATTTGTTCAGTAAAAAACAATCCTGTGGGAGAACTTCCTGTGGTCATTCACAGACAAGAGAGTTTCAGATCCAGGTTTTTTTTTTAATAGGGACCATTGAGATGATATTTCAGTACAATTTTGCAGAATTTCCTTTTTTTGTTTGAAGGAGTAGAGGAAGAGAAAGCTAATAACCCATTTTGCAGTGGTCACTAAAAGGGCTGAGAATCACTGGGTACCTCACAATACAAAGCGATACGCGACGGTATCGATGATATCCCAATACTGCGATAAGTGGTAAAAAGTAATGTCTCATAATTTAAAATGCATGGAGGAACACAATTTTTTAGTGGAAATATATCCCTATATGTTTTTTAGCTGGAACACAATCATAATAATGTGTGACTTATTTTGTGCAACAATTAATACACACTTGTGCAACATTGCTGAAATCAGTAATACTATGTCTTTGGCGAACATTGACACCAATTGAATTTGTATTATCTATAAAATTCAGTGTACACTATAGTAAATATAAACAGTAGTGCCACTAATTAGTGCAAAATTGTTGTAAACAGAAGAACAAAAATTGAATAATTCGAATAGCTGCCAGCAGTTTGGTGCCTGCAACAGCCAGTCTTGCAATGCTCACCCCCCTGTCTACCTCTGAAAGGAACGTCGCACCAAAAGATTACGAATTTAATGTTTTACAGCCTCTTCAAATGAAAATAAAAGATTGATACTTGGTAAGAACCCTTCAAGAATCAACAGTAGGGCTAAATGTAGCGAAATATAGCAATATCAATATTTTGGCACACTCCAGTCACTAAAACTGCCACCAACCGCGCGATAGGGAGGCATCTGTAGAATATTCAAGATTTTATGCCACTGCTCATTTTTTTTGATAATTGTAGATGGGAGCTGTAACCCTAAGCTCACACGGCAAGCATTACAGCTCAGGTGAGATCCGGAAGCGGTCTAGCAGATTGCTCATATTGGCAACTAGATGACTGCAACCACAGACTCTACTGCGGACCTGGCAAAACTCCGAACTCACTAATTCATGTGATAACCCGCCATTTATAGGGAATAAGTAATCCCCCCCCCCCTTAATCGCTTCGGTTCAGCTGTAGCGTCCAGTGAAAATTTGAACCCAATGACTCTGATTGAACGTGATCGTCTACAGTGGGATTTCCTCTTGCGCTTGTAAAATTACGTAAAGACTGCGTCGCTCGCATCTGAGCCGTCACCCTAGTCATAAGAACCTGGGGTAAAGCGTCAGTGACACAATAGCAAAATAAACAGAGTGGCTACAGGGCAATGGTAGCCAGATTGCCAGCCAACTAATTGGACCATGTGTAAATGTCTCTAGACAGCAGTTGTCTATATCAAGTGCTACTGCCCAGTAGCCTTCCTGCCACCACGCAACATCAAAATGTGTCTAGGCGGCCTCTGACCGATGTCAACTTGTCATAAAAACTTGAAGTCATTTTAATTCTTTCTTAAAACCTCCCCCGCCATCATGCGGTGTATAAAAATCAAGGGTTGTCTCCCAATTATGCGCATTTGCGAAAAAATGTTGCATTCAGGTCGCCACGCTGTGGCCTTATGGGATATGTGACCGTAGTATAGCACAGCTTGTCGGTGTAAATACAATTCATTTTTGGCACTTTACAACTCTCCTGAATCAAATACTACAGTGGGAGGAGTGTGGAAGAAAAAAAATGAAGAAAACATTATTGGCATTTTATCGCCACACATTGAAAAGCCGTTAGTGGCATTTTAACAAACCACTCGGTCGACTTCATCTCTGCTTTCAGGCACGGGGAACTCTCTGTGCAATGGGTCCAATGCCGCAGTTCTACAATTGTATCCTGAAGGTTTTTTTCAGCATCTATTATGCAGCAGCTCACCCACATACACGGGCATTGAATGGACTGGCTCACCATGTTTTTTT
>NC_050531.1:18184974-18193863 GCF_002922805.2 Oryzias melastigma | reverse complement strand
TTTAATACACCGACCTTGACTCTAGAAAAACTTTTTAAGTGTGTGTATGTGCGTGCTGACAGAGCTCTGTTGTCAGTGGACGTGGCTCGACTTCATGTTTCTCCAGATCTACACGCTCAGCAGTCGAGAGACTTAAAGACAGGGAAACGGGGGAGGCATTGAGGAAAGGAGGGCGTGAGTTACCTATCATCTGATGCTGCCTGTCTTGCATAATCCCTCGCTTTCAACTGGAGCGAAAACGCTGAGGAAGCCAAGGAGCAGAACAATGGGAGACAGGAAAAGAGCGGAGACTGCCCTCTCCTTTGCTGTATCAGTGTGAATTCCTGACAAGGCCAGCATCCCTTTCTTTACCAAAGTTTGTGTTTTCCAGCTCTGCATTTTGACTGGATCAGCATTCTGGTGAAAGACTCCTAAACGCTTCAAAGGCTGCTTTGAACCCCTCAGTAAACACTCAGCAATTGTCTTCTTTTTCAATGGAAAACTGCAGCTTTGTGTCCGTTAAAGGCATTTAAGACCCAGTCTGACCATCTTTGGATCTATTGCAAAAATCAAAAACTTGATGTTTATAGGACATAGTTGCCTTGAATTGCCCCATAGTTTTTGGTTTTCTTCTGTTTTGTTCTTCTCACGTTGGCTATGAATTTTCTGGATGGCCTCCTCCTCTGGTTTCTCCCTGAGACCGCCACAGTTGCTTTGTATCACTAATTAAATTCTCAGTGTTTAAGGAGGTGGTTTCAATTGTATGCATCGGTGCATCTCACGTTTGTTCTGAGTTGTGCCTTTTCTGTGTTCGATTAGGAAGGGTTCGATTCCTTGGTTTGGAACCATTTTGACCAAGCCTGAGTCTTTCCTGCATCTGGGTTTCAGTCCGTTTGCCTGAATGTAACAATAGTTTCTGCAGAGCAGCAGGAGTTCCTTACAAATTAGCCTCTGAGTTGCGGGCGGGACCATTGGTTGGTGCAACAAAATAGTGACCATTATTGGCACTTGCACCAAAGTATAAGTCGTAGGAGCTAAAAAGTGTAAAATAGATAAGAAAAATACCTATATTACTCAGGAGGAAAAGTCAAACTTCTGAGAAACAAGTGGAATGCTTCTGAACAAATCCGCCAAGCCTGGCGTAATGCTGCATTCACATAGAATGCCATTCAAGTGTCAAATCTGCATCCATTGCCTTTTTTAAGATGTATTGAATTTGATATTCAATACTAGCCCAAAAATGTTTTCATGAACTAGACGCTCCATCATGTGTGCAAGACGCTACTGTCAAGTTTTTAACTTAATTGCTACATGAAAGGATTAACTCTATATCTTATTGACAATGCATAGAAGGTAAAAATGTTGTTGAGGGATCAGGTTTAGTCATTTGAAATATTTCTACAAGAACATTGGTAATCACATCTCCATCTGGGTTCATGAGATCATTCAAAGGCTGGTAGTGGGCAGATTGATACAAAAATATTGATAGTATCAATCTCAAGTTGGTATTGGTAAAAAAACATTTCAGAAAAAAAATCGATACTGGTATCGACTGTATTGAATTGATACCCAAATGGTCATTATTGCCCAGTCCTATCAAAGGCTGAATACGAATTCCTTCCCTATGGATCCGCCCTACCCCTACATTTAGCCCTCCAAACGAAGAGTTATGAAAAAATTGTATCTTCAAATACGAATAATACTTCCTCTCGATGACATCATCAATATTTGCCGGTCAGCTACATTAGCGTGGAGCTGGTAGCACTCATAAATACATAATAATATCAGTTTTAGAACTTTAAAAAGGTCATGCTAAAACAAAAGACAATCTGCTTTCTCTCAGTCTGCCTTTTCCTATAGGGCTGTCAAGGAATGGAATAAACTTCCAACAAATCTAAAAACAAATAGCGGACTTCTGCAGCTTTTCTGAAACTGCGAAGAAATGGATTCTGGAGCACCAATCTTGCTCACATTAATAGCCAGATGTTTTACCGTAAGATGATACATTAAATATACACATCTGTAATGGCTATGAGAGTACAAGATCATTGGTGTAATTGTTTTATATTTTTTTTAAACTGGAAACATGTTTGTTTTTGTGTTGCTTTTATAAATTGGTGTATGTGTTTTATATTGAGTTAGTTTTATAAAATATTTTATGTTTTATATTGAAATTTATATTGTATTTGTTTTTAACATCCTTAATAATGTGTTTTATATTAGATTTCTTTAAAAAAATTGTTTAAAATGGTTAATATGTTTATAATGTTTTGAAATTATGTTTTGTTTTGTAAAGGACTACAGATGGAAATTAGCTACTACGCTACAATCTGGTGCAAGCATCTTTGCTTCCTAAGCTCAATGTATTTGTACACTGTCCAGAAAATTAATAAGCAAACAAACAATAAAAGTTGTTACTTACATTTAAATGTAAACTTTAGTGCTTCAGGAACATACCCACATAAAGAAAAACGCTTTTCCTACTCTGCACACCCTCTGCCACAAGAGTTAGCCCAGGGGTGTCAAACTCAATCGCTCAAGGGGCCAAAATCCAAAACGCACCTAAGGTTGCGGGTCGACAGGATAAACATTTATTGAACACTCTAAAACTAAGTTTTGAAAACTTGTAAAACAACATTTTTTACACTGCTATCAACAAAACACCAGCCAGGAAAATTAATGCAGAATGAATCAACTTAAACCTTAAATAACTTTCAATATTTTACCCTCCACGAAAACATATTTTGACAAAATTATACAAGTTTTGGCACAAGATAACATCAGGCCATTAATACTGATAAAATAAAATGATCTGGAGGGCCGGATATAATTACTTGGAGGGCTGGATCTGGCCCCACAGGCCTTGACTCATAAGGGCTAGACCGTAAAAAAAATATTTAGGACAACCCTACCCCTCCAAATGTCCCTAGAATTGGAGGGGAGGGGAGAAGCCGCCGGAGTAGGCAAAGAATTCGGATCTGGCCAAAGTCTTTGATTTTTTAAGGTCATCTTTAACCCTCTACTGCAGGAATTGTGTCTTAATGATGCCAATACTTCCATCTCTCTGGGATCCACTTTGATGACTTGCTGTCCCACATTAGTCTGAGAAAGGAAGAATCAAAATAATTTTGTTTCTACACAAATATGAAAAGTATCATAAAGTTCACAAGGAGATTCATCAGATTCTCCTCCGTGATTGTTTTGGACGACGATTCTTCTTCTGTGCTACTTTCTGTAGCAAATACTTAAACAGACACACCTTCGGCGCCCCCTAGTGATTGTTGGCTAAAGAGCAAATGGTTGCTAGTGGGAAATTAATGTATATATGAGCCTATTTATCTTAGAAAAATGACATAAAGGTGATTTTACGCCGCACCACCGGCCAAACTATGCAAAAAAAAAAAAAACGCAACTTATCAAAATATGGGACATTGTGGCCCCTCCTTTCATCTTTATCACAAATACAATTTTATTTTAAAATATTTTTTGTCTGCTCCTGATTCATAAGTATTTTAAAAAAGAAATAGTAATAAATGCAATTTTGAGTTTCATTTCTATAGATATGTCCTCCATCATCAGAAAATGCTTCAAAAACATCTTAAAAATACAGTTTTTATCTGTGGATCTTTGAAAAAATGAATAAAAGAATGTTTTTTTTTCTTTTGTCTTACAATAGGGGGGAGGAGGGGGTGAACTTTTCATCAAGTATGGGAGCCAGCTGCAATGCCCGTGTGAAAACTTCAACTTCTAAAAATATTTTAAGGATCTTGGCCAACTCCAGCTCAGTTCCATCACTTTTTCTTATATATATTTTTTAGCTTTCCTCCTTCACACTTACCAGCTTAGCTCCATCTCCAGGGCTCTGCATGAACCCCCAAATCTTCTGAATAAGGCAGAGAATCATGCGGAGGATGCAATGCACTCCAGGCAAGCCCTGTAACATCCAGATTCTACCTGGAAATTATTAACAACTCAAACCTGCATAACTTCAAACTGCTTCTTTTGGATGGATGTATGAAACAGCTTCAGGCTCTTTCATACTCCAGTGGTGTGTGTATGTGAGCACATCAGTTGATAAGATGAAAGTATTCCTCATTTTTAAATTACTTCTGTGGAAGCGGGTGCTGACCAGCTGGTTGTGTGTGTTTATCAGGGCTTTGGCTCGTTACACAATGAACAGCAGGAAACTCTGGCAAGTGTGCGTCGTTTTAAATTAGCAAACAGCAATCACAAGCCAGCATTCTTGTCTGTGTTTTATTCGAGCTATTTGCACACTGCACAGCATGCATGAAATGGAGAAGGAGGTGTGATGCTGCATATTTTAAATCTTGCCTTATTAAGCAGAGTATTTACCAGCAAAGTTGCAAGCTGCATGTTCACACCGGGGCGTAAGAAAAAAATCAGAATGGCATTTAAGGAGGAAAGGGCAGAGAAATTAAGTATTTTGTAAATTAAATGTGAAAACACCTCAGAGTGACAGATTTTGACAAAGACAAAGTTTTTATGTTTAATAAATAATTCAAAAACAGAACACTAATGCAAAATGTTGAAGCTGCTCAAATATTGTGAATTTTGTTCCTGGCTTTTTCTTTTACAGCTCTATTCCGATATGTGAAAGACTTGGTGTCATTTTACCCTGGACGGTCACAAACTGTAATTATTAATTTGTCCTCTATGATCAATTTTCAAATGGTTGGCAGCTAATAAAAAAGGGATGCCATCCATACATAACTAAAAAAATCGGAGTCCCTGATTGGTCAAAGTTTGACCTGGTTTAACTTGCATGCTTTGTTTGTAGAACCCGAAAATGGTCGTAAAAACTAGAAAACTAAAGAACCCCGAAATACTCTTTCACACAGACTTTTTATTGGAAGTGGCCAAGTGTGTGTTTAAACAAAGCTTTAGAGTTTTCATCTTTTTAAATGAACATTTTGTGTGAGGTTTATTTGATAAAACATTGACTCACAAGACCGGGAAGCCGAGTCCTGACAGGCCAGAGAAGTGTTCGCCTGCTGTCTTGTACATCTGGCTGCTGTAAACACTACAGGGAATTACCTCAGAGAAAAAGCTGCAGCACACCTGCTCCCTTCTATGAATTCATGAGATTCTCACAAGGAAGCAAATCAATGGAAATGAATGACGTTATCAGAGGACGGAGGTAAAAGGATCTGGCCCAAACGGTTGAGATTCTAAAGCAGGAAAAACAAATGAAAGACTGTGGAGAAAGATCAACTTTTTTTTTCTCTTGTATTTGCCTTTAGATGAAAGACTCGTTCCTGAGTTTACTCACAAACACCCATTTGACTTTGTACCTTCACAGTGGAATTGTATATCAAACATTCCCCCTCCGTGCTGTAATTTCCTTCTTCATTTTCCTTCCCCCTCTTCTTTCAAGGCCATTTTTGGAAAAAAAAAAAAAAAAAAAGAAAAACAAAACTCGGGGGAAGCTAAAGCTGGACTCATTCTTCATTCATGCCAACTTCCTGCGTAAATATGGAGAAGCTGAAAGCAGTCAGCAGCAGGTCATTGTATAGGGCGTTCATGCGGTTGGTGATTACTGTAGCGGTACAACAAATCCTTGTAACCGATCCTCTCTACCAACCCCAGAACAGGAAGTTGACTCCGCTGCTTCCCCTTTCCACCTGTCAAACACCAACAGCATCCACTGAATTTGGTGTATCGACAGCCTTTTGTTTGCTTTCCATGTCTGCTCAAATGTAAATGTTGGTTAAATACTGAATGAAGTAATCAGCCCTTCAAATGTTAATTACAGATATGAAGATGGCAAACAACTCCTTCATAATGACCTCCCCTGGGTCTCTGCGTGGTTCTCCTGCAGAGCGGTAATGGGGTTACTCCCAGTCCACAGTGGCGTTCAAAATAGCAGCAACAAAACCACACAAACATTTTTTTATAGTAAACACTCAGCATTTGCATATCCATCATTAGACACGTGAACCAAACTAGAGCTGTTAAAGCTGAAAGTTCAAGGCTCCTTGGATCAACAAACAGGTGAATGAAAATTGGTGTTTCGCCAATATACTGTAGATTTATCAAAGTGCACAAACTTTTTAAACATTATTTTTAGGAAGACATCATTTTTTAATGAATCAGTATTGGGTTGGAGCAAAATAAAAACGGATTTATTGTTACCAACATGGCATTTTGTAAAGTAAAAGCTTCTTAGCAGCTTCTTTAAACATGAATTAGCTCTTTGCAACATCTTACACATCTACCAGTCAATTCCCTGACCAATCAAATGGAATATTGTTGACACCCCGGACAGCCCAATGACCTACAGCCATGTTATATCTTGTCAAGACCAGGGGAAAAAGAATACATTGAGTGATGGCAGTAACTGATAAATGCTAATAAGTTCATGTCCAATGCAAGTAAGTATCCCAGAGGTTTGTATTAGGGCTGTGTATATTTTCCTCTTGCAATTCGATATGCATCCTGTCCACAAATCGATACATAAAGGATTCAACTATCTTTTGGCAATATGATATGGTCTGGATTATTTCAGGGAAAAAATATAGTGTTCAAACTTCAAAAGAACTGTTTGATTTCAAAAAGTTCATCTGAGAACACAAAGATCTGACTCCCAACAAGCAAACCAAGTACTTCGCCTTAAAAGGGCAAACAACTTTGTACTCCATCCCCCTGATGATTTCTGCAATAATTTAGTTTCACACTCCTTCAGGAATACCATTTAACATTCCATTCTATCTGTGAACAAATGCCCACAGAGGCCCTTGGATCTAGCCCTTTCATATTAAAGTTGACCTATTTGCTCCTCTTGTTGTCCTTTGCTTCCAAAGGGAGACAATATCTGAACAGCGGCAGATAAACATCAGCCGGGAGCTTTAAAAAGAAAGAAATAAGAGAGGGATGAGAGTTGTTGCACATTGTGGCGTCGCTGCTTGTTTGTACGCTGCTGAGGTGGCAGGATCTCATGTTTCACCAGCGCCTGTCACGTAGCCTCACCGCTACACCGTCTACCGCTGTCATACCAGTTGTAAGAACAGCAAAGCAATGTGTGGTTGGACTGCTTTGCATCTTTCAGGTGGTGCTCCCAAGAGGCAAAGGGGAATAAATCAGCATTGTGGAGACAGGTGTGGGATCTGAATTTCCCTGCTTATTTCATGCACAATTCTTTACACCAGGGCTTTTCTCTTTCTCTCCTTTTTTTTTATCGTCTCGGCCTCTCAAGCGATGTAACTTGACTCTCGCCTGATGTCTATCCCAACCCTCATTACACCCCTCTTGTTCTCTCCCACACCCATATAGAGGATCTCCTGTCTTAAAGTGCCCCTTTCTTCTATTCTCCCTCACCCCATTTATTATTTCAAAGAGCTTCTTCTATACAGAGACGAGATGGCACATATGAATTTCAAAAGGTCAAGCCTCTGAATGTGATCTACTCACTGCCAATGTACTGAAAATGTGGTAAAGTTGGATTGTAATAGCATTTGCGTTTGTACGATTGTCAGGGTAGCATGAAGAACAAGTGTAGAATTGAGAAAGTTGATGGCAAAGATGATGAGAAAAAAAGGACGGCTTGTGTGTTCAGAGGAAAAAAAGTTCTATCGTAGACAGACAACGCAACGGCGACAAGCGAAGATGCCAATTCAAGTTTGACAAGTGTTTTCGCCAAATGACCCCCAGCCTTCCCAATGAATAAAATTAAACCTACATTCACAGACGCTGAAGTATTCTTTGCAATAGAAAAAGAAAAAACAGCAAGTGCAGCTCTCAGACAACCTAAAGAGATTCTTCAAACTCCACAAACTAGATGGAAGTGGTGCAATCGAAGGCACACTCTCCACAGCAATCAAAATCCTCTCCCTGAAGCTTGAATGGTTTGTGATGATGATTAGTTGACCACGTTGCTGAGCCGTAGAGAGGATGCAGATGTGGCTAATTCCAGTGGTGCATGGAACCGTGATTGTGTGGCACAAAGTGGTGGCAACTAATCAATACAGCCACCGCTGCTAGCCCTTGCTTCTTCATCTCGGGGTCCAGCACCTGCGACGGCAGACTTGGGCTAATTTGGGCTTGATTACAGTCAGAGCTCATCTGTTCCTGTTTGTTAGATTCCAAAAACTTAATTCAAGATCAGTTTGTCAATGAAAAATGGTTTTACAGTCATCCTTCGTTTATTGTAGAGTGTTTGGTATGACTCGGGCTGGATTTGAACTTTCGACCTTCCACCCTCTCAGGGCAGACACTGTACCACAAGGCCACTGGGCTGGTCTAGACCAGCTGGTCTTGTTTAAACTTTTAAGATACATTCCTGCTGCCCTCAGTGCGTACGTATTAACCTCTGTGCTATCTTATGGGGTCCAGATGACCCAAGCCTTACATTGAGGTGTTATCCCTCCCTTGACAAATGTGGATGAATGTGGACATGATTTCATGTCTTCCGCGGGCACCAGTAAAAATCAGAAATCATTGAAAAAAAAGTTCAGTGTACAGTCTTGTGGGGTCCACATGACCCCACTCCCAACGTCAACATACCTAGGATAGCAAAAGGGTTATGGGCCCACTTCCAATGAAAACTTTACGTTAACACCAGTTTGAAACTACTATGCTCAAAACTCTTGCGTTCACGTGTAGTTACCCAAGTTTCCACGACTGTTTTTGGGCTCTACGCACAAAACCCATGGCCGTTGAACGCGTGTTGCCAACTAAACCAGGGACTTGGATTTGGTAGTGATGTATGGAGCAGGTGGTGAACCCATTGACTGTAGAAACAATGGGCAGCACAATCCCTCCCCCCTTGTGTTCCAAATAGGAAGTTACTGTTGTTTCCAAGATGCCAACATCTCATAGACTTCTGTTGAGAAATAAAGTTATTAATTCAATTCAATTCAATTGTATTTACAAAGCCCAATATCACAAAACAAT
>NC_050531.1:18178966-18184818 GCF_002922805.2 Oryzias melastigma | reverse complement strand
CTGTATGTTTGAGTAGTGTTCATCCAGGTAGATGAGCACTAGCTGGGGGCGAGGTCCACAGCCAAGACAAGCCAGAGGCGGGGTCCACAGCCAAGAACAGAAGCATGGAAGATCCAACTGGAATTTTAAATCTCTCTTGCTCCCCCAGAGGGGAGTGGGAAAGAGGAACAACATGTGAATTGAACTGCACCAAACAGAAGCACAGAGAACTAAATAAAAATCAATAACAAAGAACAGAGGAGAGGTAAATGATAATTGAGGACAGAAGCCCAGTGCACCATACTATTACTCAGTCATTTTTCGGTCAGAATAACCATTTTGCTCTGATACCTTCTTCTTAACATCTTCTTTCTAATCCTATGTTTTAAAGATATAGTTTCTTTTTCCCAAATTCGGACAAATTGTGGACTTGTAAAAGATGCCCCATGATTGGCAACAGTAGTTCCCCGAAAAAATGTGACTCAGACGGACTTGGACAAATCTCTGGTGGCCGGTTCTAAAATGATTGGCGTACGTATCAGGAAGTCACAGTGAAGGCTTTGGCCTGACTTCGCAAGAGCAGGAGGTAAGGCATTTTCTATGGGTGACGTCAACACCTCCTTATGTCTAGTGATAACATATGTCTATGGATGAAACTTTTTCATTCCCTTTTTTCAAGATTTGGACTGGTTTGACATTTCGCACAAATTTTCTTCCAACTCTAGGTGGTGGACCTGCACTTGTCAAGAGTGAAAACCATGGACTGCATGTTCTTAAACATGCTTCAAAATTCATACCTTCATAGAAAAATAAATCCATCGTTATAGACTGGAAACAAAGATCTTGCAATCAAAAATTTATGTAGATACGGCAAATTGAATACATTTTATGTAGGATATATTATGTATTCCGTGGAGGAGATTGACTGAAAAGGCCTTCAGCCAATCAGGATGCAGAACACAATGAACTATTAAAAAAAAAATATCCAAAACTGCACCAAAAAAAATCTACGAAACAGTGAGGCCGCGAAAGGTCATTAAGAAACTTGATCCAATAGAATACAAATGCATATTATTCCATTGCTCGAACATGTTTGTCGGCTCATATCCATACAGTTACCATGTTTACCATGAATAGCTATCAACTGACTCATGTTTGGAATTTAGCTAAAGGACATCATTTGCATACCACAATAGGTCCCTCTATGTCATGTGCACAGCTCTTTACTCTAATGTACTGTACAGCCATCACAGTGCATGTGTGAAGAAAGCGCTAGAGGCTATCATTCCCCAGCCTTTGTTTTGTTTCTGTCTTTTGAAGCCAGAGACAGGCTGCCGAATGACTCCATTAATGCAGAACCTATTTCTCCCAAATCAAACGAAACACCCTACCCCGTGTAAGGACGACCTCCACGCTCCTTGCCGCTGGTCCTTCTCATTTTGTCATCACAGTAAAGGAGGTCATGAGAGGAGCAGCGCACAGCGGAGTCAATGTGTCTCAATGTTTATTTGAACGGCATTCTGATAAAATTGCTTTTTTGTAGCAGAAGGGTGTCACATGACTGTTATAGATGGCAAAGACTGTTGCAGTTGTCGGGATGCTTTGTTCATTGTATTTCTGTTGTTATTTTCTCTTGGGCATTTCTTGCACTCAAAAGTCTAGAAAGTGGGTAAAACTAACTCTACCCACCTGCTATGGTTATGTTTACTAACTCTCAAAATGCTTGAAAATGTATATATATATTTTTTAATTATGAAGCGTGGATGTTATTGTTGTATTGTACATACATATTGTTGTCTGAATGTATAGGGGTGGCAGCGGTAGAATGGCCAGAAGATCAAGAGTTTTGTTCCTGCTCTGCCCACTTGTGTATCAAAGTTTCTCTGGGGAAGACTCTGAACCACACATTGTCCCGGTGGTTATAAGTTTGCACCACTGTTAGTGGAACAGTGTGTGAATGTGTTTGCATGGATGAATGAGACAGTGATTGTAAAGGATTTTGGCTTTCTAAGAAGGTCGTAAAACACAACATAAGTATATGCCATTTACCATTTCTTTAAAGGGTAACCAAACCAGGAAGTTGGAGGCTGACTCCACCCACTGATGAAATTTAAAAATCCAGTCGGAGGGGTGGGGCTTGGAGCCAGGACTGTTATCATTACTGGAGCTGCAGATCATGATGTCAGACTTCTGAAATGGTTTGACCAATCACAAAATTCAATTGTAATACCTAATTTCAACATGTAGGGGGCAGCACACAGGCATTTTTTGACTGTATTTGGAAGAATTAAACAATTTTATTTTAATTTGTCAAAAATTTGGCTATGACCAACAGACTTGGCACTTTTAAAGATTTATAGAGATCAACAGCAAAAAAAAAAAAAAAGTTAATTTAAGGTTTGGTTACTCTTTAAAGTCCCCCTATGACAATAAAAAAAAAAAAGTGTTTTAATTATGATTATGAATCCCACAAACTAACTGCCATAAAAAGCCATTTTCACGTTTATCTGAAGCCTCTGTTTCCAAAATCGCCACTGATGGGATGTAACTTTTGGAGCCGAGGTGAGCAGCCCCGCCCCTAACTCTAGTTAGGCTCCAGTCACCCCAAAACGGACATAACGGGTTCAGAAAGTGGACGGATGGAGTATCTTTTTCAAATATATTTAAATTTGTAGTGTTATTCCCATAAGCAGCATAGCTACCCCCAGGTGAATGACGAAACAACCCAACCTGCTCTATTGGCCCTCTGAGGCCTCCATAGCTGTTAATGATCTCCCACATCAGAGGCTACAGACAATCACTGAAAAAAAATTGGAAATTCAGATAAGATTTTTAAATGTCAAAGTTTTTGAAAATATAAAACTTTATAGAAAGATTTTTAGTTGAAACAAAAAAGAAATAATCTTTAAGTCAAACATGTATTGAACCCATATTTGGTCACCTTTTGAGGGAAATTCTGTCTAATCTTTTAGTTTTGAAGGCAAAGAGAAATAATGTGTGAAAATCCATCTTCCTATAATACCTTCTGGGATCACAGAGTTGCTGGAGCCTATCCCACCTACTGTTGGGTAAAGGTCTGTTGCAGGGACACACCACCACACACACTCACATGCACACCTAGGGACTATTTAAAATCTCAAATTAACCTATGAAACTTGTTTTCAGACTAGGAGGAAACTAGAGTTCCAGAGTAAAATCCACAAGGACAAGCAAACTCCACACAGAAAGGTCCCAGCTGGGATTTGAACCAGGGCCTTCTCACTGTGAGCCAAGAGTGCTAACCACTATTCCACCGTGAAGCCCGTCGAGTAATCACATTAATATTAATTTTTGTTTCATCTGGGAGAAAGTACTAGAGGCAAGATGGGGGAAAAAAAATCTACAAAAATAAGCCCTGATTATTTCAAAATAAAAGCTGCATTTCGTGCCTCTCAGTAATTATTAAAGTTTACTTTATTCTCTTTGGGGAAGAAGAAAGAAAAACAGAAGAAGAAGGATTATTGGAGGCGCATATCATTAATGACTTTGTGTTATATAAGGGTGTTGCCTCAAATAATCCTAATTGAAATCCTGCACAGTCATTAAAGAAGAATTTTTGCTCTACTTGCTTAAAGCATTTTTTATTGTTTGTTTTCAGATGTTTACCACCTTGGATCTAGAGGACACCACAAACAAACAGATCTGTCTTTGTCCGGGGATGTGTTGGAGACGCTACACAGACATTTCTGTCATTACTCCTGTTTTTATGCAGCGATCAGATAAAGCCGGGGTCCTGCTCTGTCTCACAATTGCCACGTCTGTTGGTTTGAAATCGGAGTCTCTCAGTTTCACATCCAATACGGCAACATTCAGAATGTGAGGAAATCAGTATGCAGTCTGGCCAGGTTGGGAAGCCTCTTGGGGCGCCGGCGCTGCAGCGCGGAGCTTTTCATCGGAACGAACAATGCGGTCTTTTTATTCACACGGAACAGCGTCAGGCTGCTTAAAGATGCTTGCTGAAAAGTTGAAAAATTATTTCCCAAATGTGTCTCTATTGAGACGTTGAGGCACGCTATCCCGTTTCACTCAAACGATGGAGGATCTTCGGGGAAAACCGCGGCAACAGTGGAGGCGAACAAAACACTTGGCAGCTCAAGTCGTCCCACTGAAATTCCAGTCTGTGGGAGTTGTTAGGGGGGTTAGGAGAACTCTCACCTTTCCTCCCATCTTTCCTTCTGCTGCTTATAGACTCATCTTTTGATCTATTGTCAGTGTTCCCAGTGGTCTTTGAATTATTTTTCAATTTTAGCCAAAATTGAAAACCTGAGTTGACATAGTTTCTGCAATTCATCAGAAATTCGCGACCAGCCTGCGCTCATTTCCCATCATACCAATGTTTAAACTCCCCCCTGTTAGCTTACAGCCTAACAAAGACGTACACAGATCTATTTGTCTACAAGTGGATGCACCAGAATGGATCGCAGCAGGGAGCTTGTGTATGTAACAAATAAGCTCAAACTACATTTTTTCGTCTACTCCAAATTCATAACAATTTAAATAAAGAAATACTCAAAAATTAAATTTTGAGCTTAATTTTCTTAGTTCATGTCTTCCATCTTCAGAAAAATGCCACAAGAACATATCAAAAATAATATGGTCTTTGACATAACATAACCCAACCATTTATGGGATCGACATAAATCAGCTAAATCTGATGTAGAAAACAATGCAGTTTCACATCAGCTTTGGACCATAGCTAATGTAATGTCCTGCATACTGTGCCATTAGCTTCCAGCTCCGCTCCATTCGGATGCATCCACGTGCAGGCAAATAGATCCATCAAAGTCTTCGTTTTCCACGTCTGATTTGGCATTTGTCTAAAACTGTACAGCTGGATAGCTCCAATATTAATCGGCATTTTTGTTGCATTGCTAATGTCCGGTTGGGGTTGTAAGGGGCTGTAAGCTAGTGGGAGAGAGTGTAAACAGATGAATGTCTGGAGCAAGGGACAGGCTTACGCTGTGCCAACAGTCCTGTCCACAATTCAGAGGTGAATTTCTAATAAACTACTGCTGCTCTGCAGCAGTTATGTCCTAGAACATGTCCGGTTTTGTCAATTTTGGCTTAAAACAGCATAATCATAATGAAAAGACATTTGGGAACGCTTTGAAAATAGATCAAAAGATGATCGGAGTAGGTCTTTAATGTTTCTTCTTCAGCTTTGAATGAAAAAAGCACAAAAAATAAGGAGATTAGAGGTCCATTCAGACATGGGGATCCTTCTATTCTCTTGTATCGTGCTGAAGAAAAAAGGAAAAGAAAAGCATGATTACAATTCACCTCAAGTAACTCCATGTTTATCCCAAACAGGCCGTTTCGCCTTCATCTCCACTCATTTCACTGATTAATAGTTTTCCGTGCAAGTCCTTGGGTTTCTCTGTATACTTGGATCGCGTTTGTTTTTTCCTCAGACATGGGCCGCTGTCTAATTTCTGCAGCGGCATGTAATTTTGGAAGGCAGCCCTCGCATTTACATAGCAAAGCGGACCACCTGCTCTTTGTTTGTTCAACTTAAAGACGCGAACACGCCATCTTTATTTAAGATTCCAAATGAGATTAGAAGATTACTAACTGATCCCTTCAAAGTTTGGGTTACTTGATGGATCCGTGTTCTGGAGATTTATGCGGATCTTCAATTTCTACTCCTTTTGATGTAAGTAAATAGCAGGTTCACGTAAATAAAGCCAAACTAATGCAGCTGTACTGTTAGAGGGAGGGTTGTTGTCTTAAATATTGTCCAAAAAAACCCTTATGATATTAACCCTTAGTGGTCCGGAGCCTGTTTGAGCACTTAACATTTTCTTCTAACAATTTGTCTCAAACAAACAGATATT
>NC_050531.1:18170295-18178809 GCF_002922805.2 Oryzias melastigma | reverse complement strand
AGAGCCTGTTTGAGCACTTAACATTTTCTTCTAATAATTTGTCTCAAAAACTGTTTTTTGTGACAATGCTTGATATCCAGCTTCTTTCTTAACAGATATTTTTGAATATATGACAATAATTCCACAATGAACCTTAAACTGTCCAAAAAAACTCCATCTCAACTGCTACATTTTGTAATGTTTTTTTTTCATTTTGCTGCTGCAAAATCACAATAATTGCAATAAAATGTATGTTTTATATCAAAACATCAATGTATAAATTCACAAATAAGAAATGTGACCTCATGTGTTGGGTTCAAGGGGTCAGAAGGGTTGAGGGCATTCTGTGCAATTTATATGCATATATGTGTTATTGTTTTAAACCAGTAAAACAATTTGGGTTGTAAAAAAAAGTGCTTTATCAAGAAAGTTTAAATTTGAAAGTTATCACAAAAAACTGATGAATCTCCAATATATAATGTTCTAATGTTTTTTTTTTTCGTATCACAGTTATGTTTTATAACCAGTGTTGCCACATAGAGTCATGGTTTGACAACCTAAAAGTTATCTAAAAACTGGTTGAAACGCCCACAATGTTAATATAAATGATTACTTATTATTAATAATCATGCAGTATTTATTATTTACAACTTTAATCAAAAGTACAACTTTAAGAGATCTTTTACTGATAGTACATCAGCCTTTTTTGCTGTTAGAGGAAAACAAAAAATAGTTCAAAATTAGACGCCCACCCCCTTTTTTCGTTCTTAAACATCAAGAACAATCAAAAAAACAAATAAAATGAAGAAAAAAAACAGTAACAAAATACTTGGGGTTCTGGTATAACTTATCTTGAGAAGTCATAGATTTTCTTGCATTTTACTTTTTATTTTTTGTATATATAAAGTATTTGATAATGTCTTAACTGTCCTAATTTTGCGCAACAAAATAAAGCAGCAAAAAATCCTCCCAAAACCTGTATGTATTCATAAAACAAATTATGTATTATTTCTTAGTAATATCTCGAGTATTCTTGCCTGTTTGACCTCATGTCTTTTCAAATTTATATTAAGTCTAAACACTAAATAATAGACAAATTTGGAATACAATACCTATTGGTTGAAAGCAAGGACACATCATAAAAATGTCTAAAATGTAATTAAGAATCATTTAAGCTGTACAAAATATTAGCATGTAGCTGAAATATTAGCTAAACTTCAAAACGCCCTTAAAAACTAAAAAAGAAAAGCTTAAATTAGCCAAAACAGCTAGCATGTAGCTGAAATATTAGCTAAACTGAAAAATATAAAAAAAAAACGAAAAAAAAAAAACCTAAATTAGCCTAAACAGCTGCGGTGAGTTAACTAAAGGCACGTGCTCAAACCAGTTTGTTTGGGATTGTGCAATCTGCCTTAATGAAGCCCTCAACACAACATATATTGTCACAGTTGCTCACGACGCTTACAGGTGAAACCTGCACCCCTGACGACACATCCCTGGTTGAAATGTATTTCAGTAAGGAACCAAAATCAAACAAACCAATCTAAAACGCACCCAAGTAATGTCCAATTTAGAATAAAAACCACCCAATCGGGCAACACTGTTCATAAGTGGGTTTTAAACCAAAAATGTTAACGCTAAAAACGTATAGAAGTCTTTATGTTGTGTGTTGAATTAAAACTACTAATTGGGGCATCTGCATTATTATAAACAGCCTGATGTGATTGGCAGACTCGCCGGTGCGTTCAGGGACCACTGAAAGCTTCAGTGAGGACAATTTTCACTCTGCCATCACTCCAACGGTGAGATTTTTCCGTGTTTTTCCCACTTTATTTCTTTTAGCATGCTCGGCAGAGAATACACATCCCGCACAAAATGTGCACACCAAGCACACACACTCAAACAGAGCTCCTCTGGCTTTATGAAATGATCCCCGTGAGGGTTAGGAAGTGTCACGTAGATCATTTTCTCATTTCTCCTTCTGTTGAAAGCTTGTTTTGAGACCCCCACCCCCTGTGAAAGCAAAACCTAAAGTGACGGAAGTGAATGAAGATGCTTAACCGGATATCATTGCCACCAAGGCAATATTGCATTCCAGGAATTGTTCCTTGGACCATTGTTAAATTGAGCTACGCTGCAACCGAAGCGCCGGCGTCCTCCCGTCGCAAATGCAAGTTTAGATTATGCAGCAGAAATGGGCAATTTCATGCCGCTAACGTTTATAGGGAAACAGCTGCATTTGACTTTGCTGATCCGGTTTATCGCTCCTAAATGCAAAATATTGAAGTAAAAAAAAAAAATCGAAATATACTCTCTCACATGAGCCGCCCCGTTCTTGATAGCATGTGAAAACCAATTCAGCTCTGCCTCACTGATATGTGATGGGACTTCCGTCTGGCAGCGGTGGACAGGAATGAACGGAGCGATAAGGAAGTCCAGAGCCAGTCGCGGAGAAGCAGACGTGTGACAGATCATAAAATTAACAGGCCACTCTCTCTGACATACGGAGACGTTGCACAAACAGAACTGCTACCCAGAGATAGCAACCGAAGGCAATCACCATGAGAGACGGGGTGGGGTGGGGGATGGAGGGGGAGGAGGGAGCAATTTAAAGCTCAAGAAGTGATACTGTTTCCTGAAATATTACGGAGAAGGAGTTGGGAAATAAGGCTGGTGCTGCCATTTGATATTAAACTTACATGGATGTATTTTTAACAGAGAGTATCAACTCTTCACACGTGAGACATGCACACACTACTGAGGAGATGCTAAAATGTACATACATCCCTGTACTATATTTTTTGGACTATAAGTCGCAGCACACAAAAAACAATCATAGAAAAGAAAAAAACATCATATACAAGCACTTTTGGGAGAAATTTATTTAACAAAATGCAGGAACAAGAACGGACATTTCCTCTTGAAAGGCAAATCAAAATAACAAATTAGTAAACGGTTCCTACATTGATGCTTATTTATGGAACATATATCTAGTATATTAGCACCTGTTGCTCTCTCCATGCTTGCAGTCTTATTGTTAGAAATGAGGAAATTAGACAATTAGAGCGTAGATGTATGGACATCCTACGGGCACTCACGAATCACGTGTCCACCCGGTCTGTAAAAATGGCGTATACTTTTATAGTTCTACCTTTCTTGAAGGCTCAAAGCGCTTCACAGTCACAGACCCATTCACACTCCACTGCTGAACACTGGCGCTAACCTTCCACAAGAAGCAAGGTGGGGTTTTAGTGTCTGGCCCACTTTGACACATGGGCGGGAAAGGCGGGAATCGAACCTGCAACCAGCACGCAGTTAATAAGGAGCCAGTGCTCGCACCTTTCTAACGACTAGAGTGTGGCAAAAGCACATCACACAGCTGCATGACTTCTACATCATAAGTGTGTGTACCCTACATCATCTTTACAAAACCGTCACGATACATTTACCATAAGCCCGTAAGGTGACGGTACAAGTCACAAGGACACTGGAAACCACTTGCACTCCCTTTAATACACACCGCCACCAAGAACATGCTTCACCCCAGCCAGCAAGGCCAAGCGGGCCCCATATGGCTTGAAAAGCCTGAAAAACATACTTAAAACCTTGCGTAGCGACACGTAATCGTGAGAGTTCATAATATGAAAGCATCAAATGGACATATACGTGAGTTTACATAGAGTTCTCATCAAAAGTGGTCGCATAAACACACATTTTTGAGCTTGGTGTGAACAAAGCATTAGATGAAGACGCTCACCTCTGTGCTCTTTCATGGGCCTGGACAACCCAAAAACCTGTTGCACCCCTACAGCTTAGACATGATATGCAACAACCAAGTCTCTCGTGAAGACGGATTTACAAACATGGTGGATTCACACTTATTAATATTTTTAGACAATATCAGCTTTTGTGAAGGCTTTATCCTTTTATTTTATCCTATTTTTCTACTTTAAAAGTCAGACAAGGTGGAGGTTGGTATCCAGATTTTCGTATAACCTTTAATGGAACATCACATTTGATCACACTCCAATGGTTCCTACACAAAAACTAGTGTAAAAATAAAACTGTAAACCCACAGCAGATATTTTACAGAGGATGAAGATTAACTTTTGCCCAAAAGGTTAAAAAAAAAAAAAAATCTGCCAATTTCAGCGTTATGCAGGCGGATCTGGGAAAATATCATCTGATATTAAATTTGTCAAAAGAGGCTTAGGGACCACCACTCTAACCCATTCCAAGACTGTCTTCAGAATTCACATGCAGGACAATGTGAAACCTGACAATTTGATAGATTAAATTTTCTCAGTAAAAATACAGAACAAAGAAATGCATCCAAAATATTTCATAAAATAAAACAGATGGTTAAATTTGATTTGACAACATTGCAAATTTAAGAGACCAAAGTCATGAAAGCACAAGTGCTTCAATATTAAGGTCAGCACTCATTCCAGGGAACAAAAGCAGATTCAGTCTGAGCCAAAAACTTCTGCTGGAAGTAAATCATGTGTTTGCTCATGGGACAAACTATAAATAAAAATCATGAAATGGAAAATTTGGTTTTTATAGACACAAACTGAGATTTTAATTCCCCCTGTTCAATCAAACAAGCATCTGTTGACTGTTTTATTTAGCACTTCTGTTTGATTTGTGATATTTTCATAACCCTACCCAAATCCTTTTGGTTTCTTTGTTTTTGACTTTTTGGCGGACTGTAACCAAATGCTCTAGTTAACTGACAGAAATGGAGACAGGTGAGCAGGAAATTACTGTCCCATCTGCTCTTTGTTTCTCTGCTCTCATTTAAAATATCTGGCATAGCTCAAACCGTCCAAGATGGTGCACTCAGTGACCCCACAAGTTCAGATTCTGTTTGTAAGAGCTAAAAACTGGGTTTTTAGCAAAGTCTCCTTACAAGCTTTTTATTTCAGATTCTATTAGGAGGCAAATTTAGTTCTTGTAGGTTTGCAATTTTTGCATTATAACTTCTTAAAGTATTCATAAAATATATACACTATAAAGAATTTAAAAATTTGCAGGACATTTGGAATCAGATATAAAAAAGCATTTTTTGTGATGAATAAAAGTACTAAAGCAAAGGTTCTAAAGGGGTCAAACAGCTAAATCATGAATGTGAAATGTTTGTTTCATTTAGGATAAAATATTATTTTTAATGGATGATTTTTTGAAATAGAAATTGTAATAAAAATATTATAAGATGTTTTAAACAGCAATATGGCTTACTTATAAGTCTAGTATTTTCGATAAAGCAAAGTAATGAAAGGATTAATGTTTACTCTCAGGTTATGGAAACTCCTGAGAAGACATCAATGCAAAGGTAACAATGACTAACCAACAGAATATTGTAAAACTTATTCTGTACTCACTAGAAATTACAAGAGATGATATAAAGTTTCTTTGTAATTTTTTCCAACTTTTTCTTTCATTCATGTCAGAAAATGAATAGCTCCTGTGGTTCTCAGCTTTTCATGGTGATCATTGGCTCTCAGTCTGGTTCATCTCTGCTCCCATGCAGCACAGCGCCAGCATCTCTGCAGACCGAAGCAGCTCCGAGTCCTGAGCACATTTTCTGCTTGGACAAACGCAATGTTTTCAGAATTCTATTGGCTCTGCCAGCCTCAGTACGGATAAAGGGAAGACGAGGCGGAGGGGGAAATGTATGAACCTGTTTCCACTGATGGAAGGTGAGATTGTGAAATATGGGGGGGTTTGGGCTCCAGGGTGTACAACCTGTTCTGGGGCCCCCGTCCCTCACACTGGCGAAATGTCAAATTTGCCCTTTTTGTTCACTTGAAATGTTATTATTTTCCATCAAATGCAGTTCAGTACGATCCTCTCCTGGTTGTCTGTCAATCATCGTCCTCAATCTAATTCTGTTATGTTTCCTTTTTCCCCAGCCTCTGGCTTCAAAACAAATTCCAAAATCCCTCTCCGTCTGTTGTGGACTGCAAATCTCTCCATTCCCTGCTCTCTGGACTGACAGGTATTCCGGTTCCGGCATAAAATACCACTAAAAAAACAATTTAAAGTTTTTTTTAGAGTGCCCAGAAGCTAAATTCCCTACAGGTCAGCTACAAAACAAGTAAGCGTTGCAAAATGTACGAGCATGTCCTTCTAAATCACATGGAACCACAGGATATACCGCATACTTCATCATTTTAATCATTCTTTTTGTATAGACACCATATTCTCGGCATTATAATTTTTAAGCCTAGTAATCCAAAGCGACATATGGATCAATTCAGGTTGTTTCCACTGATGTCGAACCAATTTTGAGAGAAACACGGCACTCTGGTAAAATGTTGGAATTTTTTACGACTTCCTAACAAGGTTGGCTGTTTTAATAAATAAAGGAACGCAGCTAACTAATATTTGTTTTTGCAGAATCAGCCTGTTTTTTTACGTGTTGCAAACAAGTATATAAGATGTAGCGTGTCCCAAAGAAATTCTAGAGTTACTGTGAACTCAGTTAATGAAATCTGACCGATGGACTTGTGTCTGACTCTTCTGTCTCACATGTCTCTCATAGTTCAGGATGCTTTAGCCTAGGGTCACGAATTCCAAAATTCCTCATTGTGGCAACCAAAATGCAAGTTTTTCAGCAAATTTGGCAGGTGGCCACAAAGGTTTTAAGAAAAAAAATCAAAATTTTAAGGCAAGATGATTTTTCTCTAAAGTTGAAATCAGTTTGTAGCCGCCCGAGCACATTTCAAGGTCGTGCGGTGTCAGTCCAGTGACAAGCACGGATCACGCCATTATGATATTGGGCTACAGCTGGGTGGCAACAGGGTGGATCACATCCAGCAGCATCTGTAAAAGGCTGAATGGTGGTCGTTTATTTGCCGTCCAAAATGCACATTGATGCGTTGCCGGCATGTTTAATAAATCTAACCGTTATGCCAACCCTGCCCTAATTACTTGTCAATAGTCACCTCCAAAATATAAATATTTGAAGCGTTTTAGCTTCTTGAGGACAAGAAATGTTGAAAAAACACCTATTTAGATTTTAATTATAAAAACGTTTCACCCAGAGTATAAAGCGATATTCCATTCTCAGATGACAATCAGTTATGAATATGATCATGCAGGGCTAACAGTGGTTAGCACTCTCATCTATCAGCGAGAAAGTTGAAATCCTGGCTTGGTCCTTTCTGTGTGGAGCTTGCATGTTCTCCGTGGTTTTCAGGGCAGGTTCATTTCCTCTAACAGTCCAAAAACATGATTGTTATGTTGATTGGAATCAGTAAATTACCTCTAGAGTGTGTAGTCCTGTTGTAGACTGACGACATGTTCAGGATGTGTCCCCTCTGTCCAACAATAGCTGGAAGGGATACAGTGGGTTCTGAAAATGGATGGATGGAATTTAGGCATTACATTTAAAAATACATTTTGCACATTAGAATTACAGTTCATAGATTTTTTTAATTACATTTTTAAGAAAAGTATAATCAGTTGTATTTAAAATTGCTATGGGGTTTTGTACCATAATTCAAATGAAAATGCACTTTGCAATTGACTCTAATTTAAATGCTGACTAAATTGCTGATTGAGAATTGAATATTAGTTGTAAACATGAATGAAAACAATCCTCCGAATTCAATGCTGTAATCTTAAGACCTCAAATTTATATGTGCCTGAAATCGCTCCTTTTCCCCAACTAGGACTCTAAATATGGCATTTGGAATTTTTTTGTAGGGGTGTTAAATATTTAAAATATTTGTTGTTTTTCATTGACTGAATTAAATTCAGACATTTTTCATCATAAAGGAACAGAACTTTGGATTCTCAGAGTGCGTCTCAACTCTCAAAGTGACGTAAGCATCAGTTTTAGAGGTTTAGAAAACTATAACAGGTTCTCAAAGTGTTTGTTTCTGAAGAGGATCACTTTTTCACTGGGAATGGGAGGATTTGTGCCCCCACATTACCTCCAGATGTGCTTGAAGGAATTTCAAAAATGGAACTTTAGAATTTTACAGTGAGACATTAAGATCAGACCTTTATTTGTTGTCAAAGCCTGGCTTTAGAAACAAGAACCTGCTTCACTGATCAAGAAGTTGTGTTTTCAATTATTATGCATTCTTTATTATCTTTGTAGCACTTTAAACCTTAATTTGATTCCTCAACATGATGAAAAAGCTCAACATGAGGCGCGACGGCTCATAACTCCTCACAGTGGTGTGTGATCTTCCTCATAAATGCATCACAGCTGCCTCACTCTCTTTGTTTTCCTTAATAATCCTGACAGTGACTGAACCACCTACTTAGAAGCATTTTTGTGTTTCAAAATCTAAAAGGAAATTAAGCCAGTAAATCAAATTTCTGCTACTTAAGAAAGGAACCTGAGGCTCTGAAGCCACATGTGGCTCTTTGACCCCTCCACTGGGGCTCTCTGGTTATTAAAAAAAAAAGTGTCTTGATTTAAAAAGGTGCATCAAGCTTTCATTTACTCGTTCACAAACAGTTGAAGCATAGCACCTATCACTAATTGTTGGAGCTCTAATGCTCCAACAATACATC
>NC_050531.1:18161877-18170115 GCF_002922805.2 Oryzias melastigma | reverse complement strand
CGCACTGTCTTGTGGGGTCCAGGTGACCCCACTCCCAACATCCACATACCTAGTGTGGTATTTTTTACTTTTTTTTGCAGAATTTTTTTTTGTATGACAAAGTACGCATATTAAGAAAATCAAGCAAAAAAATTTCATTTCTAAGCATTCCCTTTTTAAAATCAGTGTGAATCAGGAGCAGACGATACAAATGCAATTTGAAGATCTTATTTGTGAGATATGAAGTAACATTTTCTGGGCGGGTCTCAAAGCTCCCTGTTTCGCTCCATTTCTAGACGACCAGATTCATGAACATTTTTTTTTCCCTCATCCGAGCCGGATTCTAGCTAGAACTGTACGATTGGGTAACTAGCGTGAGAGAGCTCTCAGTTATGGGTGATGGGAAGGGGGGTTGGGGTTGCTTTGTGCCAATGGTACCACCCACAACTCAGAAACAGACTTCTGATGAACTCCTCTCCTGGAAAATAATAGCTTTTTTTTTTTTTTTTTTTTTTGGCTAAAAACTCTATAATCATATAAGACAACAGGAACGCTTTTACAATCGATCATTGGAAGATTGGAGTAGCTCTTTAAGAATTTTAAGGCAGACGTCTATTAAACAAAGTTCAAGGATTTGAAGTGCATTATAGGGTCCAAAAAATCTGGTAAGTCACATATTTAGCATTGATTTAATTTTAATCTGTTAGTTCTATGAATTTCTGGCTGAGACGCATCAACAATGATGAAATAGACGGTGTCAAGATGATTATGCTTTGCTTTTTTAGCACTGTTACTATTACATTAGCTGCATGGAGATGATCCACGTGGTACAAGGTGTCTTTTACTCTGAAAGGAACTCATGTGAATCTCTGTCAAAAATGATAAACTATAATTTTTTTTAAAAATTCTGTTCATGTTTTAATAATGCAAAAAAAAAAAAAAGTTTTATATATTAATCACAATGGTACCAATAACATAAATACAAAGCGGTCTTTTTTTTTAAAGGGTGACTTTGTGGCTCCTACTGGGACGTGTGCAACGGGTGAAAACAAAGTGAAGTTTTATTGAAAAATCTCCCTTCTCCAAGGGTTTTACATCAGCCTGTTTACCTTTTTGACATTACATTGCTTTTAATGTGACAACATTAATCTTGGCACGTCCCAAACCATTGCTCACATTGTCACCGGTGCCTTTCTGGCGCATTATCCAGAAAAAAACGTCAAGTGTTGATTAATATGTATAACTCCCTAACAACTTTAAAACGGGCAGAGCTGCTCTCTTTAGCAGAACCGGCACAGTTACAGTAGCGTGAAAAGAGCACACTTATGAAATGCCACATTGAATTTGGGCATTATGCCGAGACGGCGGAGCGGCTGTGTGAGATTTATAATCCGATGAAAAGAAGTGCTCCTCGCCGCGGCCCGTTTCATTCAGCCTCCATGTTTGTTTCCCATAATGCCTGGCCGCGGGGAGTCAAGAAAACCCAGAATGGCCCTCTCTCCCTTGGATATAATGTGCACCCCATGCTGTGGCCAGAATGACTCAGCTGTTACCCGCTGAGAGGTGCTAAACGCCATTTTGGTTATAGCCTATAGCTCAGAAACCACAGAACCAAAGTTCTCCTGAAGGACAAACTTTCAGAAATCTATATTTAGCTGTCAGATCTGACAGAATGAGCCCACCTTTACTTTTAACCACTGTTTTTCCAGTTCCTCTTTTTGGCTCGCAATCTTTCCTCGATAAAGCGGCGTGCCCGGGCTTTCTGCAGCCATGTAACATCCTGACTAATGGCTCCCTCAGCAGCATTCTAAATGACTCTGCCCATAACCATTAGAAAATATGGAACATGAGCACTTTGCTGGCGTTCAGAAACACATACCACAGATTAATCAGGAAAGAGGAGGGGGGGCCTTTCCTCTTATTGATGCTAACTGCTGTATTACGTTAGGTCAACTCCGCTCTGAGCGGGGCAATAAAACAGCACATTCTCCCCGGGGGGGAGGCAAATGCTGCCTGGCTATCTACCATCTCTGGAGCGAGGTGATGCTCAGGGTCATGGAAACCCAGCAACATTCAATACTCCATGGGGGGGGGGCGTTTTCGTTTGAACTTTTTTTTTCCCCTCCAATGTGGGCGATTTAGGACTCGATCCTAATCGAGTCAGGAACATGTGGCTAAAAAAAAAAGAAAAGGAAATGTAACTCTAGACGCGTGCGGGGCCTGAGCTAATTGCAGGAGGTAAAACGAAGTCAATTCAAATTACTTTAGAGAACGCTTAGCAGCTTTTAGCGCAGCTCATTACGCGACACGATTACCTGTTTAAGGAAAACGACAGCAAGTTAAAAAAAATGTATTGTTTTGGCTACTTTTCCTCTAATGCTAAATAAATTGCTAGTACTGTAAGGAGCACGTAAAAGACTTCTTTTTTTTTTAAGGAATCTCAGTGCGCGAAATACTTTATTTATGAATTAATTCTGCTGCGAATAAGGGTGGTCGTTGTTGTGAATACGCTAACACAGCTAACATGCAGTTAGACTGTGTTTTTAACATGTTTGTTAGAAGGTTGGGCGTTAGCATAGTCACAGTTATATTTACGTTAGTAATATGAATCTGTTTTTTATGTGTTGCTAACAAGGTTGGGAGTTACAAGTAATGTGAATAAGCTAACACTTCCAATGTGTAGCTGTTTTGGACTGCATTTTTTTTAATGTTTGTAAAAAGGTTGGGAGTTAGCATAGTCAGCAACGTTTGTTTTAGCAATATCACGGTTGGGTGTAACATAAGGCAGGGTCAGGCTGTGTTTTTTACATGTTTGTATAAAGTTTGGGAGTTACCATAGTCGTGGTATGACTTTGCTCCAAACACAGTTAGTGTTACGTGTATTGTGAAGACGGCTAATGTGGCGAAACTTTCTAAAGTTGCAAACGTGTACTGGACTGTTTTTTTTACATATTACCTATAGCATTGGGAGTCAGTATAGTCACAGTAACGTTTGTTTTAGTGGTATAAATTAGTATTTTACTTGTTGTAAACAATGTTACGCCGGGGTCACACCGGAGGCGAGAGCGCCGCGAAGCGGCGCGGAGCAAAGTGTGCGCCGCTTTGCGCCGCTCTATAGGTCACACCAGAGGCGAATTTTTTCCCCGACGGTCGACAGGCGCTTCTGCTAGAGGTATTTCTTTTTTTGCCATCATGGTCATAACCAGGATCTCACTCCGTGTTTCTGCTAAAAGGGGATGGTCTCTGCCCCTGTTGACACAGACCCCGCCCCCCAACTCTGCAGTCGGCCCACTTCATTGATCGGTTTGTGCGCGCGTGTCTGTCTGTTTTGTTGTGTGTCTGTGTGCACGCACGTGCTCCCACGTGTTTCCGTCGGTAAATTAATAAACTAAAAATATTACCTGATGTTTCTTCCAAGAAGAACCGCTCCTCTGCCTCTCGTTCAAACGCAGCCCCATGCCCCGCTCCAGTCCGCCCCCACTGCATTGGGGGCCCCGTCTGCCCTGCTTTTTTTTCCTCCCAGAACCCTGCAGCCCAGCACACCCGCTCCGGAGATCTGTGGTGTGCGGGTGGGGGCTCTCGCGCACGCGTGTCTGCGTGTTTTGATTGTATGCATATTTTCATCTGTACAGTCTGTTTAGACACAACAACATGATCACATTTGTCAATCGCGGCGCTTTATTGTGAAAAATTGGTTCTATTTTGAAAATAAACCGGATTTTCTCATGTATTTTGATGCAACTTCCTGCCAGTATTGACGCGGAGCACTCGCGGCTCGCGGAAAAAATAGGCCAGACGCCGAAACGTTGCCCTGCACCGCGTCGCTCCGCTCCTGGTGTGACCGACGCCATAGGTTAACATGGGCGCCGAATGGAAGTGCACTCCGTTCCGCGCCGCTTCACGGCGCTTTCGCATCCGGTGTGACCCCGGCGTTAGGAGTTACAGGTGAATACGCTAATGCGGCTAACATGTCTAATGTGGCTAACGGGTAGCATATTAAAAACAAGTTCCAGAGTTACTGTGAGTGCTGTTGATAAAGTCTGATTAAATGATGGACTTACTATATCTCTGACTCTTATCTGTCTCAATGCGCCCTATAGTCTGTTATACCTAATCTATATAACATAAATTTGATATTAGACCATTTATTCACAGTGTGCCCTAAAGTGCAGAAAGTAGGATTTTTTTGTTTGGATCTCAAAGGAAACATTAAAAGTGGAGCTGTGAACTGTTGATTACGGCTAAAGACTTTCAGTTGCTGCCACATGAAAGGCTGGCCCCTTTTCAAAGAGACAGCGGTCTGCAAAACACCTGTGAAATAACACTCAGAGAGGATTAAACCACCATTTGACTCTCACTATTCCTTTTCTTGGCCTATCTCTTTCTGTCTCCTTCCCTCCTTTCTTTGAATGTGTTGAGTCTCGAGCAAAAAAATTGCGACCGTGGCATTCCTGCTGGCTCCACGGGGCCAACCCGCTGATATCGCTGAGGAGTGAGCGCCTCGGATTCGTTTACTTAATCCAATATTTATGCTCTGCGTATGTGAGCAAATGCAAAACAGTTTCTGTCTCCAACAAACAGGACACACGTTCCCCAGATATAAAAAAAAAAAAAAAAAAAAAAAACCTAGAAATATGGAAATAAAAATACAGCAGGAAATAGGGAAATAAGAGTATTAGAAAATTCTCATCTCAAAGAAGATGGGAGTTGATGCTGCAAAAGCTTAAGCTGTAGTCACATGCTTCCATATGGGGGTTGACCAACAGAAGCAGCCACATCTTAAGGGGAACGCAGGTCTGTCTTGCAGTTTCCTTTAGGGCCCAACAACCATCTCAAGGGACACCATGAAAATGGAACGTACCATTGTCGTAGGTGTTGTAAGTATATCGTGAAGTACTTGTAAGGATTTTATATGTTGGAGTCACTAATGATGTAAGGGAGGTGCTGTCTTACAGTGCCCATACGTCACACTCTGTAATATCCTAGTCACATTGACCAAAATAGGTGTTGTGGGTTTTTGGGTAGTCATAGAGGGTTGTAGACTGGTGTGGCTGCATCTCAAGAGGAGCACAGATGGTTCTCGCAGTTCCCTTGAGGCTCATAGGGACATCATGAATATGCAAAGTATATCTTTGATGTATTTGTTTGGATACAGTAAATTGCATGGTCTTAGGGTACACCGTTGATGCTGTCGTACAGTGCCCTATCACCACATTCTAGTTTGTAATGCCTACTCAGGGGTTGTCCAAAACAGGTGTTTCAGGTTTTTGGGTTGTCCGAGCCCATGGAGGGTTGTAGACAGGTGCAACCGCATCTTAAGAAAACCAAATTGTGTCTTGTAGTTCTCTCGAGGCTTACACAACCATGATAATGGACATAATGGAAATGGAACGTACGATCATTGTGTGTGTGGTGTATCGTGAGGCATTTGTTAAGAAAATTTAGGTTGCAAGCTCTCATGATGTACTAGTGATGCTTTCACATAGTGCCCTTTAACCACACTCTAGTACAAATACTGCATATGGGTGTGCAGGTGATACATAAGCGTCCGTATGACATCTGTAGGATGTCCACACAAACAACACTCTGTCTAATTTCCTCATTTCTAACAGTCGGGCTTCACACCAACAGTTTGCACCTATCGCTTGAACAATAGCTGAAAAAAATGAAAAGTCTGCATGACACGCCTGTGTCTCACCTACTTCACCCTTACATGTTATATAAGTGTTCACTTTGACTTATTGCCCGCAGCATGCCCATTGGAAAAATGTGTATTAACATTTTTCACTCTATTTTCTCACTGCGTGGTCTATGTTTTTATTTTAATTTGCTGCGGTATAAGTTTACCCATTTTCACCCCTCAGGTGACCCACATCCACCTGTAAAGGGATCTGTGATGAAGGAATTAAAAGGTTCCTATATATTGTCATTAACATAGATGTAAAAATATGACCAGTTTTTAGTCAACATCTAAGAATCAAACACAACACTAAAACTTCATGTTAAAAGTTTTCTTCTGGTTTCTATGGAGGCAGTGCTGAAAACCATCTGAAGTAGGCATCTTTGATCTCATCTGATGGGGCAGTGTGTGTCTGATTGCCCCGGGTCTGGCCACATCCAAGCCCTGCCAGGACGCTCTCACACAGCGGGGTATGGGGGGGCTTTGAGCTGCATCCAGCTCCCTCCAGCATGTCCAGACAAATTGGTCAAAGGACTCATCTGCTGCTGATCTCTCCCCGGCTCTCTCCTTCAGGACCCTTTTGGTCATGCTGACTTCTGGGAAGACTCAGATGCCTCCAGAAAGAAACGCAAGACCTCGACTTCACTTGTCAGATTTGTTCCAGGACCACTCCAGTCTGGGCTGAGCATGCTGCGATACACCGTCATGCTGCAATGCTCTCCAGGCAAAAGAAATGATGGGGTTTAATTCATTCATTCAAGATATTTGACTGTCTCTCATTCCTCAAGCCAATAAAAAAAATGGTTTTATGAGCAGGCACAAGTGATAGATTTTTTGGTTTAATCCACACAAAAATAGGAAAACACATTTAAAAAGTTCCATAAAAATCTCAAAGTTACATTGTGGATTCCTCTGCACTGTGCCAAACCTTTGATGGACCAATGGAAAAAACCAAAACTCTCAAAGCACACCAGATGGAATTCAGTCTATTGGGATTGTTGACTCCAAATGTAAAGACAATAAAATCTATTTAAAGAAAATTAACAAAATTGAAATTAAAGAAAATGATTGTAGTTAGATGGCACAAAGCTGTTAAACATCTAAAGTATGATTGTGATAAAGCAAGATCTCAAGTTGCAGGTCTATCAACAGTGTCAATACTTTTTAACCAGACACACCCACCTCTCACACGCACAAATAAATCACTTTGATTTCAAAAGACTTTTACTCACCATTAAGTTCTTAGTATCATAAAGTTTCAAACCGAAGCACACATTGTCATACATATCCATCCACATCAGGAAACAGGAAGTGACTTCACATGTCCTAGTTATTATTTTTTTCCCCTCTGTATATTATTTTTAATGTTATAAATTTCAAAAATTAATTCTTACATTATTTATGTTTAGGAGTTTTGTGAATTGTATTTGGAAAGGTAGGAATTTGTTTTGGGAAAATGTTTGGTTAATTGGTCTGTGGGAGGGGCTAAGCCTGATAGACCCTTTCCAAAAATTAATATTGTGGAAAAGGGTATTAATTTCCACGATTCTGTTAAAAAAAAAAAAACTTTCATAGATCATAGTTTCTGGGCCTGCTGTTTTAATTGATTTCAAGTATTTATTATTTTTTTTTTTTTTTTTACTAAAATTAGCGTTCCAGCTCATCAAACTCACAAAAACAGGATTTCAAAAAACGGCGTAATTGTGATGAAATCTGTTCAAATTTTTCAGGGCATTATTGTTTGAAACTGAATTTCATCAAATAATCATCTACTGAACTCAAAGCACCTGCAAAAGGTTCCCCAGATGTCAATACATTGGTTCAGTTTGATTCAATTGTCTCAGTTGGGTTCAATATATGTGGTACTTCACACTTGACAACTATCCAGAAGACCATCGTGATCCCTTCCATCGTTTGGGTAAACGACAAAAGTTTTTAACTAAAGAGGCTGAATGTTCTGAGTGCTGTGCCCAAGTACATCAATGAAAAGTCTAATGGAAGGAGAAAATGTGGCAGGAGTAGATGCACCAGCAAAAGAGACAACTGTGTACCTTCAGCGGATTATCAAAAGCACAAGAACCTGCAGACATTCAGAAAGAGTGGAATGCAGTGAAGGAACAGTTTCAAAAACCAACATTTTCTGGTACATTGAGGTGCCAGAATGTGTTGTAGATGGACTACAACTGTCATGTTCCTCGGGTCAAGACACCTCTGAGCCTCAACCAACAGAGGAAACGTCTCAACTGGACCAAGAGAAGAAGGACTGGACTGTCAGCACGTGGTCCAACATTCTGTTATCTGGTGAAAGGACACTCTGCCTTTCATTTGGGAATCGAGGTCCAAGGGTTTGATGCTGGAGGTCCAGTGTGAAATCTCCATAGTCATTCGTGATTTGGGCTTCAATGTCCAGCACTGGTGTTGGTAAACTCTGCTTTCTTCAACCCAAAATCACTGTAACAGTTTAAGAGAATGTTCTAGAGGACTTTATGATTCCTTCTGCCGAGGTTCTGGATGGAGAAACAGATTTTATCTTCCAGCAGGACCTTCCTATGTTCCTGCCTATACTGTTGAAGATGGAC
>NC_050531.1:18149819-18161757 GCF_002922805.2 Oryzias melastigma | reverse complement strand
AGGACTGGACTGTCAGCACGTGGTCCAACATTCTGTTATCTGGTGAAAGGACACTCTGCCTTTCATTTGGGAATCGAGGTCCAAGGGTTTGATGCTGGAGGTCCAGTGTGAAATCTCCATAGTCATTCGTGATTTGGGCTTCAATGTCCAGCACTGGTGTTGGTAAACTCTGCTTTCTTCAACCCAAAATCACTGCAAACAGATTAAATAGAATCATGTAAAAATAATACAGGGGGGACTTATTCCAACTCCAGAGGGAGAGCAGTGTTGGTAACAAGCTCCCACAGACAGAAACTGGATGTATTCTTTGTTATGTTAAGTAGGACCTCGTCACGTTAATGAAATAAAAATTTCCCATTTGATTTTCCATGCAATTTTTTAATCACATTAAGCATTTCTAACCTGCTTCATACTAATTTAAAGTTTAAAAGACAAACTTTCACAGATGTAATCTTCTCCTGAGATAACTAACTCATACCGAGAAGAGACAGAATTGAAACTTTTTGCTGGGATTGAGCAAAGGATCTATCCCACACAGAAGCACTTACCACATCCAATTATGATAATAATTAGAGTTTCTCATCAGTGCACCCTGTTGTTTGAGGAAATGAGCTGGATTATAGCGAGGCTTCTGGTCGTCACCCTTCCCAGCAGGTGAACAGCTTACCCGGAGAACAGGAGTCACGGTCTGGGGAAGGTAAAGCAGCACGCTGGGAATACCATGACGACAGAAAGGAGAGAGATAACTCAATGAATTAAGGAGTAGAAATTGAAATACTGCATGAACATTTCATTATCATAGACCAAGAAGATATTTTTAACCTCGACTTTCAGCATGTACTAGTCCTTTAAAAATACATTTAATTTGTTTTTTAATTGAGTTTCCCTTATAATTTCGAAGCGCCTCATATTGTATATGCATTCGTCTACTTCTGGTTGTTCTTAGTGATGTCGAAGAGGTTTTGAGTAGTACCCGGCGCTCTATTAAAATGTCAATCTTTTTTTCTGACTATACAAACAGGGCTGGGTGTTTTTAACAAATGTGTAATGAGTCGGACTAGGATTTTTTCTATTCTTTTTTTTTTACATGTTACTTATAAAGTTGGGAGCCAAAATAGTCACAGTAACATTTGTTTTCACAGTATCAGTGTGTTTTTTTCTTTTTCTGCATTGCTAACAGTGTTGGCAGTTAATAGTTACTGTTACATCCCCTATGGACAAACCTGGCTCGGGTCTAAGAGGAAAACTACAAAAGGGGACAATAACAAAAACTGGACAGCAGTAAGAAATGTTCCCTGAAAAAAAAAAAAAAAAAAAGTCAAATAATTTGTGCGCTGGTCCAAAGAAAAAGACAAACCAAAGGGATTTGGAACCTTGGCCAAACATAAAATAAGTCAGGGAGACTGCTGACCCAGCCATGTCGACTGTTAGAGTCAGGGCTGCCTAACCAAAATATAACCAAAGAAAACAAAAAAAGGCCAAAAACTAAGACAACCAAGGTCCAACCCCAAACTAAAATAACTAAACCCAGTAGTGTAAGACTGCTGAGGACAAAGAGGGGAAAAAGAACAAAACAAACCAGCACATCTCAAAGTAAAACCCAAATGCTACCCAGCATGCCGCTCTGCTCCCTGCCAGCCTTGGCGAGGCCTCCTGTGTCTTTAGTACGTGGGAGGAGCTAATTAAGATCATGTTCCCTACCTGGCAGGTGAGCAGAATTGCAGGTCATGTTGAGAAGGGGAAAGCACAGCAGCAGCAGGACGTAACAGTAACATGTTTTAGTGATATTAGTCTGTTTTGGGTTTTTCTTTTCGCATTGCTAACAGCGTTGGTAGTTAGCGTAGTCAAAATATTGTTTGTTTATTCAGGTTCAGTCTTTTTTATGCAAGTTATTAACAATGTAGGGAGTTAGCGTAGTCACAGTAAGGTCTGTTTTAGCATTTTTTTAAGTGTTAAAAACAAGGTTGAGAGTTACAAATCTTGTGAATACGCTAACATGTGTTCCAAATATGTCCTAGAAATATTGTGAGCGGCGGTAATAAAGTCTGACAGACTTATCTCTGACTTTTTTGTTTCGCTTCATATACCCAATAGTTTGGTGTGCCTTATAACAAAAAACAGACATTCACTGACCAGAGCGCTCTATTGTGTACAAAATATGATAATGATTTTAAATTCTAATTAGTTATTTAAAATGTTTTTTTCCTTCCTCCAAAAGACAACATCTAAAATATTAATGTAGCAATTTCCAGTAAATGTGCCATTCAAAGAGATTCTCAGAAGACTGAAATGATCGGATTTAAAGTGACATACTAGAGAAAAACATGAGTGGATCTTCTTTCTCTATGACAGCATCAATAATTTACTCTTTAGCTCCAGTAATCAACATAAAGTACTTTTGAATTGAATTTACTTTAAGGATAAATATTGGTAGCCAGGGCGTCATCCTGACTTTCTTGCATTCTTGTGCAGTTTAATTCAATTAATTACATGTTTTGTCTTATAATCCCACATGGCAGCAAAAGTCATCTTTACATAGACTAGAAACGTCTGCAAGCTCAGTCAAATTAGACAGATGAAGATGAATATAGACTCAAACTATAGTTTGACACATTCAAAGGGTCTAAATAACTTCAGTTTAGTTCAAATATACAGATGAAGAAACGGTTTGTGTGGAATGGTTGGTGTATCTATACTGCAGGAGGCTGGGCTTTTGGTCAAAACTTGATATTTAGTGAATTTGACATAACAAATAAGGCATAACCCTGATACAAGAGAGAAACAAACAAAAATGGTGCCAAAAATGAGATGACAATAAAAAGCTGAAAAACCATGGACTTAAAGACAGAGCTCCTTTGTTTATTGCGGGAGTTGCCTTCTAAAAATAAGGAGAATTTAAGCTTGTCTGGAAAACAAGCGTAAATTCTCCTGTTCCTCAGAGAGTTTTGCATTTATATCTTTGAAACTTCAAAAATGTTTTAAAAAAAGGGCAGATGTTTTTTTTAATGGTCAAATCAAGGACCAAATTGTAAAATTTAATTTTGTGAGTCAGTGACTTGAGAAATGTGAGACTTAGTCAGAAAGGACATTTCCAGAAGAGTTTTGTACCACGTCCATAAAACCCAAGAGAATTTTAGCATAGAAAACTGAATTTGTCCAATTATTTATGCACCAAAAATGACTAATTTGCATTTTCTCTCACAATTTTCTACCATCAAGTATCTGTTAGAACTCACGCTTCAAGAAATCCCCCTTCACAAGATGTTTCAAAAACAGATAAAACAAATAGGAATGAAGTTCTGCTGTTGATTAACATCTTTTGGTTCAGGGTGCATTAAGGATTCCTTGTCTTTGACTAGCTTTTCATCTCACTGGTTCCTCGTTTTAACACGCTAATTAGATGTCATCGTTATGCTACACAAACAGAGATACAGCATATGGTGTAGTTTAAAGAAATAAAGACTAAGGGCGCCATTTGTTAGCTGTTTGGAAGCATGAAACTCGTGTTCGTGAAATATTACTGTTCGCTGCTGTGTAAATATTTAACACCTTAACAGTTTAACCCTTTCTTAATCTCACATGTTACAATGATTCCAATTCAAGTCATGGGAAATTCTTCTCATACATGTATGATATTAAACCCACTTAAAATACCAGGTGTTTGGCCCCTTGGAATAGTCCTTAAATGTTTCCTCTAGTCTTGTCCTGTTTTCAGACTTCAACAAGTTAGTTCCATTTGGGTGGGACTTTTAAACAGACTTGACAAGATCCCATTTTTGAAACACATGGACTTTGTTGTCATGGAAAGTAGTTTTTTCAGCATCACCATCCTGCACAGGGTAATCTATTATTGAAGAAAGGCATTCATGCCTTCATTAGACTCCGGCTTGACTGCTCTAATTGTCTTTATGGGGGACATGCTTAAGCTTCTTTTTCGTCTCCAACTTGTTCAAAAATGCTGCTGCTTGGTTACAGGCTAACCCTCATAGATATGAACACATCACTCCTCTGTGGCATATCCAGGTTAATGTTAGGATTCAGTTAAACTTATGTGAACTTTTGTGTTGGTACCAACACACCTGAGCTCTGTGTTCTGGTTCTGTGGTCATCAGAGAAGATCACTTTGCTGTTCAGAAACCATGTTCAATACTTTCTTCCTTTTTTTTAATCACAATTATGAAGTAAAAACCTAATAAATGTAAACATTTTGTGAAGAGTATTTATGAATCCACTGTGTTCTGAGGATAAAAACTTGATATAAAAAATTTTGAAAAATTGTTAAAAGCAATGCATTATGGTCTATATTTGCCAATCTAGTAATGCACTCTGTTTTTTTGCAGAGATTTTTAAGAATGTTTACATTCATTAGGTTTTTTCCTTCGGAAAATTGGTGATGTGTAAATTGCTAAAAAAAGAAAACTTGTAACGATGGTGTCTAAATTGCTTTTAAAATCCAGAGCACTAGAAAGTATTTGATTAATAGTAAGTGAATTCAGACAGTCTTGATTTTTTTTTGCCCATATGCACTTACTCAAAATACCCTACATCTTTGTTTTAAACATGTTTTTATTTCTGTCTTTTGAGTCTTAATGATAATCTAATGTTCATACTTTATTCACAGGCAAACTGTGATGATCCAACACAAAATTACTTGTTTTATTAAAGACTTAAAGCTTTTATTATGTTCTAATATTGGTTACAAAATAACAATAAGTGCAATTTCCAAATTATTGTGGTTGAGTAAGATAGACAAGCAAAATTATAAAGGGTAGAAATTGGTGGAGCTTTGTATGTGCCAAGGCTGTTGGTGAATAATCAGTCCGAGATCACACGATGAACCCGTGTCACACTGGAGACAACGCCATGTGCTCCGGTTCACAAAGTTGTTTATTAACCAAGACCGGCATCCAAATGTATTCCGCTGCCACAGCTGTCATTCTCACGGTCATCTGCATGTTTATCATTTCTCTGAGCTTCAGTCTTCATCACCCGCCGCCTCACTTGATCTCATTTTCCTCCCCCCAGCCCAAATTCCAGGCTTCTCCCTTCGTTTTTTTTTTTTTTTATCTGAACAGATTGCAAGTCCCAAATAAACAAAAGCAGAAAAGTCTTGAATTTAAACAACCATTCTGACACCGGATGAGCTCATGAGATGTCATGCATATTAAAAATGTTTTGTTGAAGGGAATAGCGCAGGGAAAAATAACAAAGCACTTGTGGTGCCAAACATCTTCGTACTAATACATTATTTATTACGGATACAAAAACAAAATAGTGAAAATCTACAAACAAGCAGCACAAAATTGACACCCCAACATGCAACACAGCAGGTTTCTTTCGGGTCACGCTCTCCTTCTTGAATAGGTGGAACTAATTTATTTATTGAAATATACATACTGCACAAAAACATGTCGGGCATCAAAGCAATCCCACTGGCTACTACTCAGGGAAACCATTTCATTTCCAATAAGCTTGCATACAAATATTTTACAACCCTTTTTATTTTGACTGCCTTTGATAGGAACCAAAAACTCGTTTTGACAAATAAACCCAAAGGCGAGCGGCACATCCGTGTGAAAACAAAACTTAAGCTCTTTGCATGAGTGACTTGAGGTGTCTAAACACTGAAGAGAAAAAAGATAAAGGACTGCCTATCATATTGAGCCACTGATATGACTGCCTTGTGTGTCTCCTCAAAGCTCCACGAAACGCCTTTCATCTTTTGTCAAGTCACACAATGCCGCCCGCATTGTGGTTGATTTTTGCTGCAGAAAAGCTTAAATTATGAGCCTTTGTGTGCTTTTTCCATTAAGTTTCCATATGCAGCCGAAACCGCAAGGCCTCCATGACAGCGAGAGGCCACTCTGTGGGCACCCGCGACTTCTGTTTTCCCATATTCAAGTAATGCGTGCTGATGCAACACGAAATGATGAGGCCCGTGGCCTCGTGTGCCCAGCTTTGCTTCATCACTCTAAGTTTCACATCTACTTCAGCTGGAAGGGAATGGGTAGCAGCCGAGAAAAAGAGCACCCAGCTGTCTTTTACCAGTTCTCCCAGTAAATGACGGCTTGAGACCTTGCCAACAGAAAATGAAGGCAGAGATGACAGAAAAGACAGAGAATGGAGTGTTTGGATGAGCCACAGATGCAACCCATTTGCCTCTTTGTGGTTGTGGCGTCAGCGATCTTGCATCTGTCTAAGCATGGAATCATTCACATAGAAATCTTGAAGCACTTGTTCTTTTATTTTCCCTAATTCCTCTGTAAATATGGTAGAATGTCTATACTGCAGACTCACAAAATCAACATTTTCAATTACAATATTGATTTGTCATTGCATTGAGTTTTTGACATTTTGGTGAGTCATTGTTTGTGGTGATTTTAACATGTTCTTGTAGAGTTTTCTGAAGATGAAGGACATATTTAAAGAAAATTATGACCAAAATTGCAATTCTGGGTATTTCTTTATTTAAACTGTTGTGAATCAGGAGCAGATGAAAAAAGTGACGTTGGCAAAAGCTTGTGTGACCAAAGACATAGAGAGAACTGGACTGATCATGCCCTCCCACATTCTGTTCCAAATAGGATGTACTCACTGGTCCCAGAAAGCCAAACTCCCATAGACTTCTAGTGAAAAACAAACAGGTATTACCTAATTTTTTTTTCTTGACATATTTTCTTTATATAGTCATTATAAACTAGCCATTCAGATGCCTCAATAAGAGCATGTGGTGCACGCTGCACCCCCCCAAACTTTTGAAGCATTTGATAGATAGATTCTTGGACCAATCACTGCTTGCTAAAGCCGTCTGGTCCCAAAATGGCGAAAATCAGGCAAAATCTGTATTGTGGAAATATGGCAACTTTTGTTCATCTCTACTTATGTCAATGGGTGTGACATAGACACTACAACGGCAAGCCATGAGTTCTCCACTCCTATTCCGATGCATGCACTTGCAAACAAATGCCATTTTTAAACCAGTGGATGATGGGAAGTAGGGGCAGGATTACTTCCAGCCGACAGTCCTGCCCAGAACTCAGAGGCAATTTTTTCTATGTTGCCACTCTGCAGAAACTATGTCCTAGAAAATTACACATAACACTTCTATATATTTCTAGTAGTACTCGTAGTTTGCGTTCTAGTGACTTTCTCACTTAACCATGCTTTATACTAACCTGGGCCGCTCTTCATTCTTTAGGACTGGAATGACTTTCCTACCTTGGTCTTCCTTAAGACATCTGGAACAGATGTGGTTTGGGATGAATGCAGAGGTTTGTAAGTATTTTAATGGGTTTCTTATGTCTTTTTTTTAGTTTACTATAAACAGTAACTTAGCCCCTCCTGTAGTCTTTTTACTGTAAATATTGATGTGCAAATATGTCATGGTTAATTTGTATGCAACTTACTGTACATTCTGTTGTTGTATTGTTGCTGCAAACTCTGTTGTAAATTAGAAATTGTTCTTAATTTATATCCTTGGATAAATATGTTTAATTTTTGATCATATTGGCATAATCATTCAAATACTATTGACAAAGCTTTCAGAATAGATCAAAGGATGATTGAAGTGGGACTTTACAGGTTTTGATTTTGTCATCTTGGCTGGGCATGGTGCCATTTTTCTTCCCACACGATTGTCCACTGTCAGACTTACTCGATCCATGTCTATAGTTTCTTCACTCTGAAACATCATCCTTTCCATGACTATAAGAAATGTGTTCTGACAGCATTTTTTAATTTGAATTCCCCCCACTGCATCAGTTTGTCTTGAATTACTAATTACTAGTCAAAACAAAATCATTGTATCATCCAATGGGACACCTCCCTGTTAAATCCAGATCTTGACTTTGTTTTGGGAGTGCCCATGTACAACTCATATCTTAAACCTCAAGGTCCTTCAAAGCCTTCTCACTGATCTAACAATGCATTACAGGACCAATCCTAACATGTATCTGCACTGTGACCCCGCACATCAATGTGGTAATAGGCGAAGTGGAGGCTGTTAGCACCCCGTCTTCTGAGGTCACCCCTCACCCAATTGCTCATAAACCAGCTTCCTACAATTGCGACTGCAAGTCTACATGTTGACCTTGCAATGCACCATTGATTTGAGTACATGGGGTGCAGGTTGTCCACATTTATTAAGAGTGGAAGTGAATTTAGGGGGGGCGGCTTGATGGAACTGACACAAAACACCAGGCACCTTCCCCCATGCTTTCAGGTCTTCTGCCATAGCACTAATTGACGAAGACAGTCTCTCGGACATGAAATGCTAATGACCTACTTGCATGGGGAGATGTTATATGCTCTGGCTGATTCTATCAAAGGGATAGGTAGACTAAGTTCTTGAACATCTCAGATTGCAAATAACTGAGTGTGTTAAAAAACACAACCAAAAGGGAGAAAATAGGATTTTACTGAGGTCAAAAAAAGTCAAAGGGACAAGTGTGGATATAGCACTGATGACACTACAATCTTGAGTCAAGGTTTTATCTACCACTGTCGACTGCAATGTCTGATAAACTCTTTAAAAATTGAGCTATAATTCCACCGTTGACATTCTTTGGACCACCCGTAACTCTTCAACTGTTTACACAATTACCATAATTCTAAAGCGAAGAAAAGCTTTGTCTAGACACAAAAGGTGTGCATGAAATAGTCCATAGTCTTTAGGCGGTAAGGCTTTGGAACAATGAGGTGTCTACAAGCCTTACTAAGTAATCTGTAGGGCTGGGTATCGCCAATAACTTCCAGAATCGATTGGATTTTTTTATGATTCTTTCAATCCTCTCAATTCAATTAGATTCAATTCAATTATGGATTTACAATGTTTACACACTTAGACACATTAGCTTGGAAATACGTTAATAATATATATGTTTTGAAGATTTATATAATCGGATCCTGTTCACATTCTTTAAAACGTATAGTTGAAATAATACTGAGGTTGTTAATACGATACAGTGTTACATGGATTCTCAAAGGGAGAAGCTACAATTGTTCTCTCTCTCCTGGAGGGCGTTTCGGTTTGGCCACTAAGTGGCGATTGCGTTTTAGCATTACACCTTATTCCAGAAAAAGAAGAAAGTATGAGCAAAAAAATGGTGCTTTAGATTAAAAAAAAAAATGGTTACTCTAAAAAATTATTTCTTTAAAAGAGTTTGGAAAATTCATGCCTTTGAGTTTATAAAGATGTTCATTTAGTCAACAATGTAAGTATAGGTCGACTCAGCGTTAGCATTAGTGTCCTATGGGAACTCCCATTATACATAAGCATCAAACTAGCTGATTTTAGCATTATGGGTTAGATCATTCTCTACTTTTATCGATCAATAATTGATATATTGTGAATTTGAAAAAAGGCGGGGAATTTCGCATTTGCTTTCGAGTGAAGGCTTTGTTGATGGGTGGTGTGTAGAGTCAGTTAAGCAAGAATCCAGCTTACCCGGACTGAGGGAGACCTTCCTTTTTTAAATTGCACCAAAGCTTCATGGCAGCCACAAGTTGAAGAATAGTTGGTCTCTTCAAGGAATCAAACCTATCTGACATTAGCTTTAGTATCTCTAATCTGATTAAAGATTAGATTAGAATTAAACTGTGTACATGAGAACGGACTGTTTTTATTCTAAATAAAGGCTTTTTTAAAGACTTTTATATTACACTGTAAAAAGTAAAAAATTGGATCAATTTACAAAAGATCTGTAATTTCTTCGGTCCTGGCAGACATTGGCTTATAGGCTTTTGCCTTTGCATGGTGGAGATCCAGAGTACTATATCCAACTTTTTATTAAAATGACTAAATTTCAATTGAGTGTTTTGGTCACTTTTTTCTCATCTTAGCAGGGGATTCTTCTCAGCCCCCCAAAAATGTATCCATTTATAACAAAAAATTACATCCGTCATACATTTAACCAGAATCAATCGTTTTCACATGCGCAGAACTATGTGAAATACTGGAAACGGCTGTAGCACTAAATTTTCTAAATACGTACGACCAGTGCTGAACTGGAGCAGCTGGCTGCACCACATCCCAAAGTCTCCTCGGGAACACACACCATCTACGCGTGACGTAAAAACCAGCATAGCAATGACCTGCAATCAGATTGAGATGAACCCATCTCAATCGGAAGGACATTTATATCCAAATGAGTCTGATTGGGTCAGAGCATTCCAAATGGCGTGTTTACATGAGCCAATTTTATTCAGAACAGGCTTTTAATCCGATTACTTGTATCCATGTAAACACAGCTACTATTCCATCTTAACTTAGATGTCCACAAAAATTTATCAATTTCGTTTAAAGCAAATAAACTAAAGGATTTCTGATTAGGTAAGTCAGTGAGACCGAATGATGTTGCATCCTTCCTACTTTTATCATGGAAGAAGCTTTATATACTTAGCCCTGTTCCTTTTCGAAGAATTTCTAAATGACAAAATTACACCTACTTAACTAAACAGGGAGAAAATGATTTGAGTGTCCTATTCAATTGCTGAGTAAATTAGCGAGAATGGAATTTAGTTGAAATTCGCTGTTATAGGCCTCTGAAATGGCAGGTGCTGCCAGGTTGCTAATCAAAAGGTGCACTTCAGCAAGCCGTAGACACAAGTGACCTTAAAAGAGCTTTTTCCAATCACTGTTAGTGACAGGATTCAGGAAAAAAAGACGTCAAACCAAGACTTTCAGATTGATTTAAAAGCCATTTTTAAAACAGCTGCTCACAGAGTTAAGATTAGTATAATAGCTATTCTTATTGACTCAGTGAGGAGTTCATTTTGCTATACTGGGGGAAAAAAAAGGTTATAGAGTCCGTAAAGTTGGGTTAGTATGTAACATGTATTGCGGACATTAGTTCTCACATTTTTTATGAATTTTTAGGCCAAAAATCTGAAGTCAAACATCTGGGTTTGGCATTAAAAAGCTTAAAAAAATCTATAAAGTAATTTATGTTACTTTTATATTGAATTAGGGAAAACAATTACAGGTTCTCGTGCAATTTTTTTCACCACTGCTGCCTCGGTGAGTGGTGAGCTATTAGAGCAAAAATGTAAAATAATTTTCTTTTGAAAAATTGTTCTTGAAAACACTGAACAACTAATCACACAGAGGAGTTGCTTGGTTACATGCACTCATGCTATTTCAAGCTTCGAGTGTCCTTTTTATCCCTCTACCTCCTAATAACTAAGCTCTATTGATTTTCACTCCAAACCTCTGTCCTATTAGTGCGTTCTCATCAAACCTCTGATGAGACCTATTTTCAAGATGAGGCCGAGCAAAACATGCAGCCATACACAACAGAACCCCATTAATGTGACCCTGAAAACCTACTTATAAGTAGATAGGAGGAGGAAGTAAACAGAGAGCATGGGATAAAATGAGGCAACCATGAAAAAAGGAGTTTAAACCGTATCCATCGTTGCTCCTGGTTGTGAGTGGTCTTCTGTAAAGGCCATCAATCTTCGTTTGGTCCGCCTGTACTGAATCAGGAAGGGCTCCACAAGGTAACTAATTTCTATTAGCTCCAAATATCTGAGTGAAAGCACAGCTGAGGGGTACTGGAGGTGAGCTAAAGGGCACCGGGGGTAATTTATTACAACAGCACCCTAAATCTCAGCTGAGAGTGTATTTCTGACAGGTGAAGATTGGAAGCACTTTGGTCTTTTGAACATGTTCTTAGTTTTAATCAGACCAAAATTAGCAAAATGTTGTAGTTTTAAAGCAGTTGGGAGTTTGAGTGCCAAAGTAAATACATTGTATTCACTGCACTATTTATAAGGGGGAAATTAAAAGCCTTAATTTAAATAAAAATCAGTCCCATTTATTATCAAGAGCACCTTATGGCTTTACTTTGGTTGTATTTACTGAAGTGATTTTGAGAGGTACATGTTAAGTCTGTTTTATATAAGTTCCATACAAGGTTGGGTGTTATCAATATGCTAA
>NC_050531.1:18145317-18149723 GCF_002922805.2 Oryzias melastigma | reverse complement strand
ATAAAAATCAGTCCCATTTATTATCAAGAGCACCTTATGGATTTACTTTGGTTGTATTTACTGAAGTGATTTTGAGAGGTACAAGTCTGTTTTATAAAAGTTCCATACAAGGTTGTGTGTTATCAATATGCTAACACAGCTAACATGCAGAAGTGGTAAACTGTTTCTTTACGTTACTAGCAAGTTTGGGAGTTAGCGTAGTCACATTAAAGCTTGTTTTACTGGTATAAGTTGAGTTTTTTAAGTGTAGCAAACAATGTTGGGAGTTCCAGGTAACATGCTAACACAGCTAATGCTCCCAACGAGGCTAAAGGTTTAGCATGTGACGAACAGTAATTAGAACGATTCTGAATGCTGTTAAAGTCTTACTGACAGACTTATCTCTGACTCTCTATGTCAATGCGCCTTATAGTTAAGTGCAGCTTTTAAAACCTAAGTTTGAAAGTAGAATATTGATTGGCTGTGCCTCTTATAATCCAAAGAGCTCTATATTTTCTTTTGCTGATTAAAGCTTGGGATAGATGGTAAGAAAAACACTTGTGCACCTGGAATGTCAGAAAGTTGCCTAATTTTTGCCAATTGTCAGTTTTTTGTTTTTCTTTTTTGGTATTCCATTAACTGACTCTAGATAGATCAAATGACTTAATTTTGTTTATGTTGAAAATATGTTCAAGATTCCAGCTAGTGCATAGTGTCAAATACACCGAGCCAAAGAAACAATATTAGTGAAAAATGAAAATATCACTGTATTACAGAATACAGCAGACACTGAAAGACGGTGGCGAGCCAAAGTATTTGTTAGCTAACGTACTTGTACTAAAATTTGAGCTGTAATGAATAGTTTTGTTTTACACCTGCTTCATAACTACTTGAGTGTGGTGGTCATTCGAAAAAAATAAATGAAAAAAAATAGGAAATCACGTTAAGAGCGGGTAAAAAAATGTTCCTTCTCTTTCATGTGCAGAAAAAAAGGACAAATAAGAAATTATACCTGCCCCAAAATTCATGTATATACAGTATATATATATATATAATTTGCTTAAACTTTTTTTTTTTAAATGCATTCTTGAATGTGTATCTGGTTTAGGTTCTTGGCTTACATTATCAGTATCAATTACTTCAAAAGAAGAAAACAGCTTTTATGTCAGTGTTTTGTTTTTAAATCATGTCAATTTTTTACTTTCAAATTATGTTTTTTTTTTTGTTGGTGGAAAAAAAGCAATACCTTGAACAAAGGTGCTTTTTTTAAATATATTTTTTAATGAATTAAACTGACTCATTAAGGGTATAGGAAAAAAATACAAATTAATTTTCTAAAACAATATAAAATATGAAGCTTTCTGGTATAAGAGGTAACATTTCCAGTCGCCTTGTGTGATAAAAGGTGACTAAAGAGGTGGAAGTCATAAATCATTTGGAAGATGCCCAGCTGTTTAAGGGGCTCAAACAGCTGGGCTTAGATTCACCATGGAAACAGGTGTTCTCCAACATGGAAATACTGCTTTAAAACCAAAAGAGAAAGAGGCCCTTCATCATGTTGGGCTGCAAGATGGGTGGAGGCCATTCCCAGATCATCCTGACTGACCTTGGTTGGAAAAAAGGGTTACCCCAAACCCATTAAAAGAGCCCAAATGGAGAACAGGCTGCACATGTTGGATTTTCACTTTTTTGTCGTGAAAAACATGGAATCACTGCTAAAACCAAAGCTGTGAAGCAACAGGAGTGCTGACGCGTGAAACGGCCTTGGATGCTGGATAAAGGGCTGAATCGTTTGACGTCTTTAACAGCTCTTCAATCACGCTGATGCAATTGCCCTTTTAGCGGATGCACTGGCTCGTTGACTGACCCTCGACCCTCGCACTCAAATTAAACTCTGATTTCAATGTGAATGCGGTCAAGCTCGAGAAGGACACAATCTGAGATCTCAAATTTTGTTGTCTTGCTGATGAACCTTTCTGTAGATCAAACATGACTGGAAGCTGTTGTAATTAGGCTTTAAAGCCCAGTGATAAATTGAGAGAGAATGCGAAAGTCAACACAGAGTCCATATAATTCCTAACAAGTGTTCTGCCTGGTGCAGTTAAGCACTCGCACTCGTAATTCTAAGTGGCATGTGCAACAGAAAAGATTATTCTGACTTTGTTGAGGAAACAATGACTTCATTTATACCTTTTCCAAGCTCTTCAGTATGACTAAAATGATGTTAGTGAGTGTGCAATACAGCAAACAAATGATGTCTCGTTCTTTTCACTACATTGTCATGATTTTGTAGAATCAACATCCAAGGCACACATTTTAAAAATATCTATCCTTGAAACTGAAATACAAATCACTTTATTACATCTATACTAGTAAAAAAAAAAAGTGTTTTTAATTTTGATTCCATTGACATTTGATGGACAAATCCCAGCAAATTGTCACTGTCATTTTGGACTTGGCCGCCTTGCCAACATTTTTTCTCGGTATGTCTTTATGGCTTTTCTACGTCCCTGGTAACTTGTTTTCTCAAAAGTGACAAGGGATGAATCTGGCAAAATGTATTTTTGATTTTTCAAGTCTTTGAAGATACGATGGATGGATCGATGGAAGGACGGACGGATGGACAGATGGATGGATTTATTTGTCAATGTCTCGGGAACAATCAAATTACACGTGTATCCTGGCCAGTGCAACACTCATACTTTAAATCAACCCATGGTAAGAGAAGAAAAAAACTACTAAAATAACAAATAACACATAAAAGTACATTAAAAAGTGCTGGTAAGTAAAACCTGCAAGTTTTAACAATTTTTACTAAAAAAACAGAATACTTAATAACTGTTAAAATTGTTCAAAACCAGACCAAAATAATAATAAAAATATTAAATATGAGATAACATCCATTTCCGGTTTAATGCTTCTTTATCACATTTAACAGGTTTATTGCAGTGGGGTGAAAACTGTTCTGGAATTTGGAAAAAACATTGTCATCCTTCTCTCTAAACAGTAGTGGGTGCTTCAGTGAGGCTCCGCCCACCCCTAAGCAGTCTCTATTGTAAATAGTAAATGGCAAATACTTATATAGCACTTTTCTACCTTTCTTGAAGGCCCAAACCGCTGCCAGTACAACACATTCTCATCCCCAAGTCGTCACATATTGACGTTTGGTTAAGGCCCCTCTGCATCACTTTCTGACGTTTGGGTGTCCACAACACGTTTTTTTTTACGTTCTGGCTGTTTCCGTTAAATCATGGGTCCCCAAACTCCGGCCCGCAAACCACAACCGGTCAAATTTCGTGACAAGTAGCACATCGGTACCCAAATCCGGCATCGGACGCTGTACCAAATGCGGTCCTGGACCCAAAATGGGACTAGATGTGATACCAGACGTGGTACCGCACGCATCCTGAGCACCGCGTCCCGAAGGTTTCAGACCCTTGTTTTGTCAATCCCATTCACACACTGATGCTGCCGAACACTGGCGCCAACCTGTAACCACCAGTGTGAACGTGGGGTTCAGGGTGTTGCCCAAGGACACTTCGACGCATGGGGCCGGGAAGGTGAGAATTGAACCTGCAATCTTTTGATCAGAGGTCAACCATTCAGAGAATTGATTAAAAGCTAGATCCTTTGAGGATTGATGTTGAGTTCTTTGTTACTTTTGTTACACTTTTCTCAGTTCAGAGACCTTGTCTATAAACATGTTTAAGATAAATCAACCTATAGAGAAAGATGATCCAACATTCCAACATTTCCCAAATTATTAGTTATACCTATAAATAACCAAAAAAAGAAACATTGATGGTTTTTACTGTATAAACATGACTACACTTGAGTGGACAGATAAATATATCATTGTAGAATTTAGAGATATACATTATTTTTTTATTTTAAAAGATGAATATGAACACAGTGAAAAAAAAACTAAATTATTTTATCATAACTCATGTATGAGAAGGTTTAAAAAATAGGAGGCTTGTTTTCTTAAGTCAACTTAAGGCTAAACGCGAGAGCTCAAAGTCTCTAACTACATAAACTTTAATGTGATTTATTGGTAATATAAAAAAAAGCTTTTACTTCTTAAACCTGAACTGTTCTTATTCATAATATAAACATTTAAGGCCTTTAAACTCACCGTGAAATCCCTGTTTTTGACATCTGATAAGGCAAAAGGACGTATTTGATTTTGTTGAGGTTTATCTGATCTGTATTGTGGATGTGGGTTAGCATGGCAAGAGTAACATGTACAGGTATATTTTGCAAATGGAATCTGGATGGATAATGACTTTAAAGTCTCTTGAAAATATTTTTTAAATTTGTTACTGACAGTTTGATGGATGGCCGAGTCGCCGGACTAACTCACTTCTGTTGAAGCGCTTGCATCCCAGGATTTTACCGGCTTCAGGCTTTTTGCTTCTGGAATATTC